>NC_041385.1:467662155-467669634 GCF_002162155.2 Triticum dicoccoides | reverse complement strand
AAGGGGGAGGGGAGGCGGCGGCGGCTCCGACTTGGGGAGGGGGTCAGGCGGCGGCGGCGGCTCGGACTCTCCCGAGTCCGTCGGCGGCACGGGACGGGGAGGCGGTGGCGCGGGCGAGCCGGCCTGGCTCGGCTGGGCTTCGGCCCAGTCGGGCGCGGGGAAGTTTTTTTAAAAAAAAAATAATTTCGCCGACGGAAAATAAAATCCTAGAAAATAAAATAAAAACCTAAAAATGCCAAAACAAATTTTCACCGTCTAAATAAAATATTTAGAACGAGATGAACATTTTCTTGGCCCTAAAATGCAATTTAATAAATTGCATTTTTTTGCTAATGCAAATAAAATCCGAATCAACTCAAACAAAATCAAACAAATGATTTTAACATTTTTCCTCCAATATTTCAATTGTTTTGGAGAAGTCATATTATCTCCTCTCATATATTTTAATAAGACATATTTTTAGGAGAGAAGAATAATTAAAATCGAAAATCCTCGTTTCACTATTTGATAGGAATCAAATATGAAAACCGGGGAATCCCCAACTCTCTCCGAGGGTCCTTGAGTTGCTTAGGATTTCGAGGATTGCGGAGCGGAAATGCAATAAAATATGATATGCATGGATGACCTATGTATAACATTCCAAATTGAAAATTTGGGATGTGACAAACCTACCCCCCTTAAGATGAATCTCGCCCTCGAGATTCGGACTGGTCAGAAAATAGGTGTGGGTGGTCCTTGCGAAGATCATCCTCTTGTTCCCAGGTGGCTTCATCCTCGGTATGGTGGCTCCACTGAACTTTGCAAAATTTGATAACCTTGCCGCGGGTGACTCGACTGGCAAACTCAAGAATCTTTACTGGCTTCTCCTCATAAGTCAAATCACTGTCCAGCTGAATTGCCTCCAAGGGTACTGTATCTCTTAACGGTATATTGGCCATCTCAGCATGACACTTCTTCAGCTGTGAGACATGGAACACATCGTGAACTCCTGACAGTCCTTCAGGTAATTCCAGCTTGTAGGCAACTTCTCCCATCCGTTCCAAAACACAATACGGTCCTACAAATCTCGGGGCTAATTTTCCCTTAACTCCAAAACGTTTCACTTCTCGCAAGGGTGATACTCCCAGATATGCTCTATCTCCAATTTCATAAGTTACCTCGTCGCGTTTCGAGTTTGCATAACTTTTCTGCCTGGACTGAGCTACCTTCAGTCTATCTCGAATCAACTTAACCTTCTCCTCAGACTCTTTGATCAAGTCTGGTCCAAAGAGCTATCGGTCTCCTACCTCATCCCACATCAACGACGTTCTGCATCTGCGTCCATACAGAGCTTCGAACGGTGCCATCTTCAAACTGTCTTGGTAGCTATTGTTGTATGAAAACTCTGCGTAAGGCAAATTGTCATCCCAACTAGATCCATAATCTAGCGCACAAGCTCTCAACATATCTTCCAGTATCTGGTTGACTCTCTCGGTCTGTCCATCTGTCTGCGGGTGGAATGCTGTACTGAACTCCAATCTCGTACCCAGGGTCTGGTGTAACTGATGCCAAAACTTTGAAGTAAACTGTGTCCCTCTATCTGATACGATGCTCCTCGGAACTCCATCCAGACATACGATCCTGGACATATATATCTTGGCCAACTTTGCACTTGTATAAGTGGTTTTCACCGGGATAAAGTGAGCCACTTTGGTCAAGTGATCCACTACTACCCATATTGAGTCATATCCTGCTTTGGTCCTGGGTAGTCCGGTGATAAAGTCCATGCCAAGTTTATCCCACTTCCGTTCGGGTATAGGCATAGGCTGTAACAGTCCTGTTGGCTTCTGATGCTCTGCCTTCACTGTCTGACATACATCACATACGGCCACATACTCGGCGATATCCTTCTTCATACCCGTCCACCAGAAACGTTCTTTTAAATCCAAATACATCTTGGTGTTTCCGGGGTGTATCGTGTATGGTGAGTCATGAGCCTCCTGAAGTATTAACTTCCTGATCTCTGGGTTATTGGGCACATAAACTCGGTCCTCAAACCATAAGGTATCATGCTCATCCTCGCGAAAACCTTTGGCCTTTCCTTTGCTCATCTTCTCCTTTATCTCGGCAATCTCCTTGTCCTCCTTCCGAGATTCTTGAATTTTGTTTAACAAGGTCGACTGAACCTCCATTGTTGCAAGGAAACCTCTAGGAACAATCTCTACTCGAAGTTCCATGAGATCCTCAGCTAACTCCTTTGGCAATCCCTTACCTTCAAGGATATTGGCATAACTCTTCCAGCTCAAAGCGTCTGCTACAACATTGGCTTTTTCTGGATGATAGTGTAGCTTCATATCGTAGTCCTTTATAAGTTCCAACCATCTCCTCTGTCTAAGGTTCAGTTCCTTTTGCGTGAAAATATACTTCAAACTCTTATGATCCATGTACACATCACAACGGTTTCCAATAAGGTAATGTCTCCATGTCTTTAATGCATGCACTACGGCTTCTAACTCCAAATCATGCGTGGCATAGTTAAACTCATGGGGCTTCAGTGGTCGTGAGGCATACGAAACAACTTTTCCGTCCTGCATAAGCACACATCCCAGTCCCAAGTGAGAGGCGTTGCAATACACTTGAAACTCCTTATGTATATCTGGCAATGTTAGCACTGGGGCTGTAGTCAAACGTTTCTTCAACTCCTAAAAACTTGCCTCGCAATCTTCTGTCCATTTAAACTTAGTATCCTTCTTCAATAGTTCAGTCATTGGCTTTGCAAGCTTGGAAAAATTCTCAATGGATCTCCGATAATATCCCGCAAGTCCAAGGAAACTGCGGATCTCGCCAATTGAAGTGGGTGCCAACCATTCAGTGACTGACTGAACCTTGCTGGGGTCTACTGCTATACCTTTTCCTGATATAACATGCCCAATAAATCCAACTTCCTTCAACCAAAATTCGCACTTGATGAACTTGGCGCATAACTGGTGTTCCCTGAGTTTCTCGAGAACTAATCGCAGATGCTCCTTGTGCTCCTCTTCATTATTCGAGTATACCATAATATCATTGATAAACACCACAACAAACTTGTCCAAATACTCCATGAACACTTTGTTCATCATACTCACGAAATAGGCAGGGGCGTTTGTCAGTCCAAACGACATGACCATATACTCGTATAATCCATACCGCGTGGTGAACGCTGTCTTTGGTATATCCTTCTCTTGGATCTTCAACTGATGGTATCCTGATCGTAGATCAATCTTCGAAAACACCTTAGCTCCTTGCAGCTGATCAAACAGATCATTGATCATCGATAGTGGATACTTGCTTTTAATCGTTACTTCGTTCAAGGCTCGATAATCCACAACCATCCTCAGGTATTTATCCTTCTTCTCGACCAAAAGTACTGGAGCTCCCCAAGGTGATGAACTCCTTCGAATATAACCTTTCTCCAACAACTCCTTGACCTACTTCTTAATTTCCTCCAGATCATTTGCGGGCATCCAGTAGGGTCTCTTGGATATTAGCCCTATACCTGGCAATAGCTCTAACAAAAACTCAATGTCTCGATCCGGTGGCATGCCTGGTAACTCTTCTGGAAAAACATCCGGGTAATCCTTTACTACAGGCACTTCCTCCTGCACAACTCCTGTGAGGGCATTCACTTGGGTCCTCCTACTGTGGGTGTGACCTCCATGGTTATGAACAAGTCCTCCCGAATTCGGGGTTAAGTGAGGCTTCTGTTGAGCTCCTGAGTTATACTTCCCTTGTCCATACTTCCTCTTACGGCTCTCAATCTGCTGCTGCTTCCCTTCAACCATAAGAGCCTTATCTACCATCTCCTGGTAGTTGTTGACGGTTGCCACCATCAACTGCATACTGATCTCATCATTCAACCCTTCCATAAACTTCTCCTACTTCGCGGCATCTGTGGCCACATCATCAGGGGCATAGCGTGATAACTTGCTAAAATCATCCACGTACTGGCCAACGGTACGGTTCCCCTGGCGTAAATTGCGAAACTCCCGCTTCTTCATCTGCATAGCTCCAGTGGAAACATGGGCAGTACGAAAAGCCTACTGAAACTGAGCCCATGTGACAGTGTCGATAGGATAGGTGGCTGTGAAATTCTCCCACCATGATGCTGTAGGTCCATCAAATTGGTGTGCGGCAAAACACACCTTCTCCGCATCTGTGCACCCTGCGGTGGTCAACTCCCTTCCGATACGGCATAGCCAATCATCAGCAACTATTGGCTCGGTGCTACTAGAAAACACCGGCGGCTGTAACCTTAGAAAACGGGCTAGGTTGTCCACTGGTGGCGGGTTGTTGTTGTTGTTGTTGTTGCCCTGGTTCTAAACTAGCAATTGCATCAAAGCATTCTGCTGCTGGATCAACTAGGTGAGCTCTGGTGGGAAAGCAAAACCAGTGTCACGTCTCGGAGGCATCTGATGGGTTTAGATGGGAGAGATTAGAATAGAAAAAGGTCTAGCGAGAAAGCACTACCCATATGCACATGAGACAAACACAATCATATCACTCAATTAATCAAGCAAGGGCATACAACGGTCTAGAACTATCGCAAAAGTGCTCAACTACTACTAAATACATGGGGGAATACTACTAATATATGGTGGTCATCTAGAAATTTTGATCGGTGGAAGATTCCATAATGTCCACTCCAGCTTCATCTTCAAAGTCATCATCACTAGGATCAGAATCAGTGTCGTCGATGATGATGTAGTTTTCCGGGCAAGTGGGGTTGTCATCTTCTTCACCCGGTGCTGGTTCTCCCATGAATATTCCGATCTTCTTAACCAGGCCGTTGTTCTTCTCCAGTAGTGTCTTGATTTCCTCCTTATATCCATCGCGTGTGAACTTGAGTTCTTCCTCCAGCTCGATGATCCTAGTCTTTGCCTTCTTCAATTCCATCATGTCTGCGCCCATCTGGTTCTCCTAGCGTCGAATGTGCTAATTTAGCTCCTGGATAAAAGCTGCAATGGATCTATCCTTCCTGTTGCTGATTATTTCCCATTGCTCGTCTCGGCGCCCACATATTTGATAGGTAGTGTCCTTGAGTTCCCTGTTGTAGACTTCTCCAATGTGTCCCATGGTAATGTGGGCTGCCATGCTCTTGCCTAGACTCCAGGTTGGTGCATCGAAAGAAAATTCTATAGGTTTAGAAGTTGGCGAGAACGTCCTTCCTGGAACTTGTACTTGAAGCATCCAACGCTCCCCTTTTGGTAAGGTGGCGTTGCACGTCCCTGTGAAACTTGGTATTCCAATGTTCAAGTACCTAGTGACTTCCTTCAAGTGGCATCCAAAAGGTGTATCCTCATCCGGTTGCGCGAACTTGTTCTTCATCTCCGTCATCCTAAAGAGTGGAAAAAGGAGAGGAGTCAGAAATGAGTAGAGAAGAGTGATCTATGGTTTATCTTAGTGGTCGTGTCCTACACTCAGCGTGTGCTCTGATACCATCTTGTAGCGACCCGACCTGAAACGTTCAAGTCTCTGTGCCTCAGTGTCATCCCTGGATTAGTAATGCTGATACGCACAATACTCGAAGGATTTATAACAGAGTAGCAATCACACACTTATTACATCGAATGTCTCAAAAGAGAACTTATTACAATAATATGGCTTAAGGCCATCTAATGCGATAACAACGGAAGGCTTGGAAGATAAAGTGAGTCCATCAACTCCAACGGCATAGCTGAGTTGCACGGCAACGACCTAACGAACCTTACTCCTCGTCTGAAAAGTCTGCAACATAATATGTTGTAGCCCAAAAAAGGGGTTAGCACATGGAATATGCTGGCAATATAATATAGTAGAGCAAGAACAGAAAAATGCTATCACTACATGCATATTTGGCTGGTGGAAAGCTCTATGGTTATAGTTTTGTGAAAAGCAAATTTTCCCCTACAACAAAGGAATAAATTTAATTTAACTATCATGGTGGTTGAAACATTGAGAAGGTATAACCCCATCAATCCCAAATTAAAGTAATTATCAACCCAACAATATTAATTATTAGTGATGAGATACATGTGATAACCCAAGTACTAGATACTCAAGACTGACCATAACCGGGGACACGGCTAACCATGATTAGATTGTACACTCTTCAGAGGTTTGCGCACTTTTCCGCACAAGACTCGATCGCTTCCGTTGGATTTTCTCGCACTGCATGGTGTTTGAGAAACGGATGACCGAGCATAGTCTTTCAGAAACATTAACTCCCTACTCCAGGTAGACCATACCAAACCTACAAAACCCACTACCTGCTGATCTACCTCTTCAAGAGCTTCACTTAACTTAATCAACTATACTAGAGCCCATAGTAGCTTGTGGCTGCACATGGAAGTTTCTAGCATGAATCATCTCAGTTCCCTTTAAGCCTGGGTGGCGGTCCATAGGAAGATCACACGGGTACCCCGGGATTTCCAAAAAAATACAGACAACACTAGGTTCCCCAGGTGCCTCAATCCACCCAGATGTAAATTTTAAGTTGCCACCTTAAGTAAACCATTAATTAACAATCTCACATCTGTCATGGATACTCTCAAACCCAAACCACGTCTACGAGCATAGCATGTCAATATAAGCAACGCGTAGAAGTAACTCCCAAGGGTTTGATAATAAGCAGGGCAATAGGTTCTACCTCATCAACTACTTCCCAATACCCTCAAGTTAAAGACATCCTAATCATGCGATGTTTGAGGATTGAACTAATGCAATGAAAACTGTGTATGAAAAGAGTATGATCAATGTGTTACATGCCTTGCTGACGATCCGCGAATCCTAGAGACTCGTAGTAATACGCTTCGCACTCCAGGAATTCTATCACAAACAAACAATAGCATGCATAAGAAACTAGCAAAGATGCACAAGCAAAACTTCAACTAAACGAGGTTGACCAGAAAGTTCAACTTAAGAACTCCGGTTTGCAAAAAGAATCAAACCAAACGGGGCAACGAAACTCAAACGGCAAAAGAAACAAGATCCGTTTACTAATCTGGACTAAAGTCAAATTTTACAGTATCAAAATCTTGTTTAAGTTGATTAAATAGAAAGAGGGTCTCGAGACGAAACTCTAGGTGTTTGAATCACCTGATTCCGACTAACGAGCGAAAAGATAAACAGAAACTAAGATCGGATCAGAAATCGCGACTGAAAATAATCGCAGATAAATTCGATAAAAGAAAACTGACGAACAGGCTAACGAATGAGCGTTCGTTATCTGTAACTAACGGAAGAAAACCGTTCGTTTAAACGAACGTACGGACGAACATCCGCTAATTAGAAGAATCGAGAAAAACCGGCGGACCGATCTAAAAAAATGAACTAGGGTTTCTAAAAAACCGAACAGTTTTAAAAAAACCGACGGCTCGGATCCGGCGTGGTACCTCTGGCGAGGCGGGGTTGGGCGGCGGGGCGGCGGGGCTCGGCGGCGGCGGCAGCAGCTGCAGCGGCGGTGGCGAGGCGCGGCGGTAG
>NC_041385.1:467550414-467661482 GCF_002162155.2 Triticum dicoccoides | reverse complement strand
GCGGCGGCGACTTGGGGCTCCAGGGGGGGCCCGGGGTGGTATTTAAAGGGGGGAGGCGGCGGCGGCTCTGACTTGGGGAGGGGGTCGGGCGGCGGCGGCGGCTCGGACTCTCCCGAGTCCGGCGGCGGCACGGGACGGGGAGGCGGTGGCGCGGGCGAGCCGGCCTGGCTCGGCTGGGCTTCGGCCCGGTCGGGCGCGGGGAAGTTTATTTTTTAAAATAATTTCGCCGACGGAAAATAAAATCCTAGAAAATAAAATAAAAACCTAAAAATGCAAAAACAAATTTTCGCCGTCTAAATAAAATATTTAGAACGAGATGAACATTTTCTTGGCCCTAAAATGCAATTTTAAAAATGTGCATTTTTTTCTAATGCAAATAAAATCCGAATCAACTCAAATAAAATCAAACAAATGATTTTAACATTTTTCCTCCAATATTTCAATTGTTTTGGAGAAGTCATATTATCTCCTCTCATATATTTTAATAAGAAATATTTTTTGGAAAAATAATTAAAATCAAAAATCCTCGTTTCACTATTTGATAGGAATCAAATATGAAAACCGGGAAATCCCCAACTCTCTCCGAGGGTCCTTGAGTTGCTTAGGATTTTGAGGATTGCAGAGCGGAAATGCAATAAAATATGATATGCATGGATGACCTATGTATAACATTCCAAATTGAAAATTTGGGATGTTACAGTTGCACCGCAATAGGCAATGTCAGCACACGTCTTGTTCCAACAACCGTGCGCGCTCGTTATTACCATCGTGAACGCTTCTTTTAATTAGAATGTGTGCCCGTCTAGCGCACACACATTGATCTGTCTAATTGTTTCTATTTGTTGTGGCTAATTGCAAACAGTTCATCCATGTGAAGTGTATGCCATCAATCGCAGACACTTTGATCTGGGTGACCATTTCTGTTCCGTTGCCTAATCGCAAACAGTTAATCCTTCTAAAGCGTATGCCCTTAATCGCACACACCTTTATCTAGCTGCCCATTTCTGTTGTTCCTCCTCATCACAAACAGTTAATCCAAGTGAACTGTATGCCGTATATCGCACACGCCTTCATCTGACTGCCTGTTTCTTCTTCTTCCTCATCGCAAACAGTTCATTGAACTAAACCGTATGCCCTGCATCGCACACACAACTAAATTCAGAACCATGTTTGATGCATCCGTCATTGCAAACATTTTGCACCCTTTTTGATGGGGTTTTTACATCACTGTTTGCGATTAATGCATCACACACAGTTTCATCAAAGGGTCTCTGATCTTAGTGTCGCGTTAGCAGCATCCTACAATAGTGTATGTGCTTATAATAAAAAACTTGCATGCCATCTTTTGTCCTACCCTCTTGTGGCAGTGGGGTCCATAAGGAAATCTATGGGATATTAAGGCATCCTTTTAATAGAGAACTAGAACAAAGCATTAACACTTAGTGAATACATGAACTCCTCATACTACAGTCATCACCGGAGTGAATCTCCATTGTTGTCACTTTGGGGTCTCGGATCATAACACGTAATAGGTGCATACAACTTGCAAGATAGGAGCCAAAACACACTTGTATTCATGCAAACATAAAGGTTTTAGATCTAAAATCATGACACTCGGCCCTAGTGACAATCATTAAGCATAGCAAGGTCATAGCAACATCAATGTCAGAACATAATGGATACTAGGGATCAAGCCATAACAAATGACTTGATTACATGAAAAATCTCATCCAACTCCATCACCGTCCAGCAAGCCTACAAAGGAATTACTTACACCCTGTGGTGAGCATCATGAAGTTGTTGATGAAGAAGGGTTGGTGATGATGATGGTGATGAATCCTCCTCCCTGGAGCCCCGAACAGACTATAGATCAGTCCTCCCATTGAAGAGCAGGAGGTGGCGGCGGCTACATAACATAAAACATGATGAAAACTTCTTCTCTAATTTTTTTCTCGGGGAAACATAATTTATAGTGCTGGAATTAGGTCAGACGGCCACCTGTGGGCCCCACAAGATAACATGGCACACCCTGGGGGTGGGCATGGTCTGTTGCCTTGTGAGAAATAGGTGGGCCCACTCTGGTGGATCTTTGCTCCAATATTTTGTATATATTCCATAAAAAATCTCCAGAAAGTACGACCCAACTCCGAGAACTTTTACTTCTGCACAAAAAACAACACCATGGTAGTTCTACTAAAAACAACGTCACTCCGGTTTAGTTTCATTGAAATCATGCAAATTAGAGTTCAAAACAAGGGCAAAAGTGTTTGCAAAAGTAGATACGATGGAGACGTATCAACTCCCCCAAGCTAACTCATTGCCTGTCCTCAAGAAATTCAGTTGAGAAACTAAAAGTGATAAAGAAAAACTTTTACGAACTCTTTTCTTCTTGTATCCATATATAAGCTTAAATAGCACCCAAGTTTTTAGCAAAGATCATGAACTAACCATGCAAATGATAACACTTAGAATTTATATTTACTCATATCAACGACATAATCAACTAGCGAGCAATAATAACATATCTCAAATTCCAACAATTTTTCAATACAATCATGATATAATATGATAACATGGTATATCTCTAGCCCTTTCTAAGACCGCAAAACATAATTGCAGAGCACCTATGAAGTTCAAGTAGCGACTAAACATTGTAATTCGGGGTAGCAGAGATCCAATCCTGGTATATCCAACATTAACTAGAACCAATGCATAAGAATGACAATAGCACTCTCAGGAATAGTGCTTTGAGTAAGAAGGTGATGACTCAATAATAAAATTAAATAACATGAAATAGATTGGCCCTTCGCAGAGGGAAGCAAAGATTTTCAGAGGTGACACAACTCGAAGCTTAAATCATAGATGAATACAATTTTGAGTGATGTGCTTTTCATGTCAACGTCATGATAAAGGATTTTCGATATCTTCCATGCTAAACACATTATCGACGGTTCCCAAGCGGAGATGGAAAGGTTTACTCCCTTCAACCATACAATCACAAACCATGGCTAGCTAAATTCACGGGTGCTCTCCAAATAATGAACTTTCCGGGGGAGTTTGTTTTATTATATTTTTATTTATTTTGATTATAGGACTAGGCATCCCAATTACCAGCCTCTCTGAGGCAATGACAAGTGAATAAACACCCATTGTGAGAATGGCCCGCTTAGCATGGAAGATAGTGATCGCCCCCCGTCACCCCATGAGCTGTACGGGAACACAAAATAGATGATTATTTGAATGATTAGAGATGGCATATGCAAATTTACTTGGAACTGCAGGGTAATACCGTATATAGGTAGATATGGTGGACTCATCTGGAACAACTTTGGTTTAAGGATTTTGGGTGCACAAGCAACATTTCCGCTTAGTACAGGCAAAGGCTAGCAAATTGATTGAGAAGCGGCCAACTAGAGAGCGACAACGGTCATAATCATGCATTGTGAATAATTACCATTGAATACTAGCATGAGTAGGATATAAACACCCTGAACATAGATATCACAAATGATGCATTTGTTTTGAATCAACTACATGTGTGAACATGTGCCAAGTCAAGCCACTTGAATTATTAAGAGGAGGATACCATACTAACATACTACATCATAACCATTTCGATGCATCTTGACGCTCAAGATAAACCATTATCCACTCCTGGCTACTTACGCATGGCATGCGCAACTATAATTCGGACGCCCGGATAATTAAGCTACCGTAATCCCCTTCTAATGGTCCCGTGTCACCACAGTTACTGTTCTTAAACTCGCGTTGGTTCGAAACCCGTTCAAATTCAAAACTAAAACAAGGTCAAAAATAAAAGTTTTTAAATGTCAAAACTAAAATGTTCACAATATTCTATAAATTCACCCGATCATTGTCATGTTGAAACCAACCTCATTTGAATTCCTAAAAGGCGCCTGGAATTTAATTTGATGGTCCAGCAGGAATTAAATTGGCCTTTTCAATTTCTAAAATTTTTTAGGCAACTCCTTTTGCCCCCAAACTTTATGTTCCATCTCAAGGTATTGTGTTAAAATTATGTGCCAAGTTTTGTTCAAAACAAAAATCATTTGGTGTCCCAAATAAATGCAAAACAGTGAAAGGAAAATAGAAACATATTTTTAAAATAAAAATAAAAGGAGAAACGTCTTCCCCCCTCACCCTGGGCCACTTGGCCCACCAGTCCCACTTGGGCCAGCGTAGGCGCACTACCTCCCCCTCCTTGTTCACCGGGTGGATCGTGGGCAGCGCCAATGCCTGCCACGGCACCGGCCGTCGCCATGGCAGCCATCCGGTGACCCCCGTCGCATATATGTCCCCACCGTCGAGCCCTCTCCTAACCCTAGCCCCCCACTTCATCCCCACCTCGTGGCGCTCTCTCTCCCCCACCATCCCGAGTGGGGAGGTCGACGCGCCCCGCTGTCAGCGCACTCCGGTACTACCCCAAACTGCGCCACGACGTCCGACTACTCCGCCGTCGTTTTCCACATCTCCTCATCACGATGGATGGAGCCTAGCCGCTCCATCACCGCCAACACCTCCGTCTTCTACCCCGAGCGGCCAAAATCGCCGCAGATGGCTCGTCGTCTCCGGAGCTTCCCCGAGCCTTCTCTGCAATGCTGGTGAGCTCCGGCTCCTTTCTTTCTCTCTGTTGGCGCCTTCCTCCGCGTTCGTAGCCGTATTCGCCGTAGTTACCGTACCTGCCGCCGCGGTCGAGCTCGGTTGCCATGGACGAAGCTACGCATCTGTGCGCGCGCCCGCCCCTGACCCTGTGGCTACCCGCCTATGCGCCCACGCCGTCGTCGGTCGCCGCACGCTGCTAGCTGCTCCGCTCACCACGCCTCGCATCGCCCTTGCCGTGCAGTCCCGCTCGCCCTTGCTTCCGCTTCCTGTGCCCCACCGCAGCCAGACCTGCCCGGCCGGCTACTGCCGCGGTCCCGCACAGTCGCGTGCGTGCGCTGCCACCACCGCACCCACGCCCGGCGCCCGCTTGTCAGCCCCGCCGGCGCCCGCGCATGCCCCACGCTGCTTTGCTTGTGGATGCTACTGCGCCTCGCATGCCTGCAGCGCCTAAGCCACACCACTGCCCAACGTTGCTCTGCTGAACCTACTATTACTACTAGCTACTATCTGTAGCTGCTAGTATGGTTAGCTTTACGAATATCACACTAAGTAACCCCCTTGGCAGCCCCTAAACCGCGGTTAAACAACTGTTAACAAGGCTAAAAATAATATGAGTAGAAAGTATACTTGACAAACTCCATTTTATCCCACTGGACCAAATCCTTTCAATGCATGGTTTAAATCCTATGAAAATCACAAAGTGGTATGTTCTGTTAATAGAAAATCCAAAAACACCTTTATTTTCATAGCTACTTTAGAGTTGTTGATGATCAAGCAAATGAACTCTAATATGGATGAAAGTGATACTAACATGTAGTTCACTTAAATGCTCAAAATTGATATAAGGCACAAAATCATAGGAGGTACAGAACAATAGTTGTAGCTTTTTGAAAATAGCTAAGTGTTGTTTAAAACTGGCAAATTCTCAGACTCGGCAAAATTTCAGGGATTTCCGGGATATTACTAAAACTTTAGAAATCCGAAAATAAACCGTAACTCTGATGAAAAAGTTTTATATATGAAAGCTGCTTAGAACGTCGAGACAAATCCAAATACGTGGTTCATTCATTCGCCACACATCCTTAGCACAACAAACATGCAACCGTTCCCTCTCTTTCATTTGTTCGAAAAGGCCAAACACAGGGAGAACATTCCCGGATGTTTCCCCCCTTCGCCGGTATCGTCTACCAAACACCCCTAGCTCTATGTATTACCCCGTCATGCATCTGTGTTACATCTGTTTGCATTATATTTATTCTTTCTTCCCCCTCTTCTCTCCGATAGATCCCGAGACCGTTGCTGATGCCACTGTGATCGACTACATCGACGACGATCCTTCTTCCCTTTCAGCGAAGGTTCCAGGCAAGCCCCCCCTTTGATCATCCCGATATCGCCCATTCCATTCTCTCTCTTGCATTAGATTTTGCTATTGTAATTGATTGCTCCTATTCTGATGCATAGCCTGCTTTTGTACCTGCTATTGCTACCTACATGCTTATCCTAAACTGCTTAGTATAGGTTGGTTGGTGATCCATCAGTGACCCCCACTTTGTCCTTGTTGCCCCTGCTTCATCATCGACGACTTGATCAACGTGATCGACGACCAGAGCCCAACACCTCACATCACATCACGCCCCTTTTTTTGCTCGACTCTGCATAGTTACTATCTAGTGCCGAGGGTGATACCTCATAACACGCTCCTGATGATAACTTTGTAGTGTAGTTATTCGGTCGTGGTCATCGAGGATGATTCCTCCTTCACCATTCTCGATACGACATCCACGGGGACTTGATCCGGGGCAGGGCCCTACAGTTGTGATGAGTATGACTTAGATCTGCCATCAGATGCTGTCCAGGAGATCACACCTACAACTGCCCCGGCTTTAAATCCAGAGCAGATCGTGCCATCCAAGGACGGGTGGATGAACCCCTCCATGGAGGCCGCACACTCAGTGGCGATAGAGCCGAACACAGATCTCACTTCCAAGGAGGTCTGTGTCTTCGGACCCTCGGACTCGTCTCCGGCCATAGGCTCCGAACCGCATGCATCCATGCCCATCGGACCTAGCTGGGCACCGATCATGGAGTTTAGCTCTGCGGATATCTTTCAGCACTCGCCCTTGGGTGATGTGCTGAATTCATTAAAATCTCTCTCCCTGTTAGGAGACTCTTGGCCGAATTGTGTCTGGCTTGAGTGGGAAGCGGACGGCGAAGGAATTCGTTACCCACCCACCACCCACTTAATAGCCACTGTCGACGACTTAACCGACATGCTTGATTTTGACTCCGAAGACATCGACGGTATGGACGACGATGCCGGAAAAGAACAAGAACCACCGCCCACACGGCACTGGACTGCTACCTCATCATACGACATATATATGGTGGACACACCCGAAGAAAACAATGGCGAGGGTCAAAAGGATGCAACGAAGGGTGATCCTCTTAAGAAGCAACCAAAGCAACGATGTCAGCGGCGTCGCTCTAAATCCCGCCATAGCAAAAACACCGATACTGACACAAGAGACAATAGCACTCCGGATGCTGCCGAAGACGAAAATAATCCCAACCAGCCAAGCTTCGATCAGGCCGGACGGGAGGAAGGGCAAGCTAGCCCTGATAAACAGGCAATGGATGAAGACTCGGAGGATGAAAATTACATGCCCCTCTCCGAAGATGAGGTGAGCCTCGGTGACGAAGAATTTATCGTGCCTGAGGATCCCGTCGAGCAGGAGCGCTTCAAGTGCCGGCTTATAGCCACTGCAAAGAGCCTGAAGAAAAAACAGCAATAGCTTCAAGCTGATCAAGATTTGCTCACTGACAGATGGACCGAGGTCCTGGCGGCGAGGAATACAGACTCGACCGCCCAACCAAAAGCTACCAGAGGTGCAGGTTGTTACCTCAATTCGAGGATGAGGCACTAGAGCCTACACTACCAGCGCAGGATGCGGCTGACCGACCACCTCGTGGCCGAGATAAAGCGGCATATCAGTCCGAACACCAGCCCGCACCCCGTTGCCAATCAAACAAAAACACGAAGGCCCGGGGCTACACGCATGACCTGCGAGACGACTTGAAAAACAAAGCAGGACTGTCAAGATCGATCTACGGATCGTGGGGGTGCGCCCCAACACGTGACGATGACCGCCACGCCGGATATACTAAATACAAATCCGTCCGGGCTGAATACAGCAGACCAGACTCATTGGAACTGCGTCGCGATGTAGCCCGGCATAGAGGCGCTGCACACCCGCTATGCTTCACTGACGAAGTAATGGAGCATGAGTTCCCAGAAGGGTTTAAACCTATAAACATCGAACCATCTGATGGGACAATAGACCCCGTGGTATGGATTGAAGATTTCCTTCTCCACATTCACATGGCCCGTGGCGATGATCTACATGCCATCAAGTATCTCCCACTAAAGCTCAAGGGACCGGCTCGACATTGGCTGAATAGTCTGCCGGCAAACTCCATTGGCAGTTGGGAGAACCTGGAAGACGCATTCCTTGACAACTTGCACGGCACTTATGTGCGACCACCGGACACTGATGACTTAAGTCACATAACCCAACAGCCCGGAGAGTCAGCCAGGAAATTTTGGACCCGGTTCTTAACTAAAAAGAACCAAATTGTTGACTGTCCGGATGCAACAGGATCATCCGGCCTGTCCAGAGCTCGCCTAGCAATTCGGCCTCCGTCCTAGTCCCAGTCAAGCGGTGAAATTCGTGCCACGCGTACATAATTATGCACTTAAAATACCACGGGCATAGACGGAGGCACAACTAGAACGCGGTCCACAATGCGGCTCAACCGCCCCAGGATCCTATACCTTCACCCTTTTCTTTCTTTTAGGTCCCTATCTTCTTGAGGCTCTTCCGATAACCTGATTATCGGACCTATCGCGGGACAGAAACACCAAGGAGGCAAGGAGCTTTGACGTATAAGGGAATCCCCAGGTGGTCTCTGATAACGATCGTTATACCTGTTTTACATACCTACACGCAGCTCGCTCTTGGTTAGGGCATGTCAAACAAGTCCTATTTTGCTTATCGCACTACTTGTATACATATGCCTTGACGTACCATTCAAATAACAAGGGAAAATAATGTACAGCGTCAGCTTATTACTACATTTCTTTTTCTTTTTCCCTGACTGTTTATTTATTACAAATCGCACCCATACATTCTGGTACGTTCAGTTCGCCAGGGGCTTCAGTGTACCCTATAACACGACAAGAAAGTCCGAACACTTTCAACAGTGCGGCACCCCGAACTTATAGCATTATATGCATCAGCTCCGAATCATGTCTTGGGTCAATAGTTGGGTTGCCCGGCTCCTGTGCTTGCTACCCTACGTTCCGCTATATTGGCTAGGGTAGTAAAGGGAGAACTACTGCGATTGTGTCCCGGTTCTTCCGGACGAGCACCTCAGTAGAGAAAGCTGAAAACTGACTGTCATGATGTGGCGAGAGCTGGTCGCTGTTTGAGAAGTTTCAAATCCTTAAAGATTTTTTCCGCTTCAGGCGAGGAATTGGTATTTGTCTGATTTAGGCGTGTATAGCGCCCCAAGTTCGGCCTTCCGAATACCAGGGGCTACGCCAAAATTTAAAATTATAGAACTTCTATGGCTAAGTGAGGGTGATAAAGCCGTATAGTCCTATTGCCTTGTTTGTTGTGCTAAACTCCTCCTTAAAGGACCAAAAGTTTGGATAAAGAGTGTTTAGATTTATCTCGAACACCCCTGTACTAGTTACATGGGGGGCAGAAGCTGACGATTGGCCAACTCTCAGATTTTATAAACGGCCGCACCGAAGGTAAAATTTTAAATCAACAAGCGTTATATTGCGCACATGAACTTGTTTCATATTACAGGATAAAATGAGTGCATTCACTCAAAGATTACATCCTTCGCACATTGCTCCGCCACAAAGCGGGAGCCCTTCAGGACACTGTCATAGTAATTTTCGGGCTGGCGGTGCTCCTTGCCCTTTGGTGGCCCTTCGGTCATCAGCTTTTCGGCATCCATCTTTGCCCAGTGCACTTTTGCACGGGCGAAGGCCATGTGTGCACCTTCAAAGCAAACTGACCGCTTTATGACTTCAAGCCGCGGGCAGGCACTCACAAGCCGCTTTACGAGACTGAAGTAGTTGCTGGGCATAGGCTCGGCAGGCCACAGCCGGACTATGAGGTCCTTCATGGCTAATTCGGCCGCCTTTTGCAGTTCAACCAGTTGCTTCAGCTGGTCGCTCAAGGGCATCGGATGTTCTCTCCCAAGATACTGAGACCGGAACAACTTCTCCATCGAGCTCCCTTCTTCGGCTCGGTAGAACTTTGCGACATCAGATATGCTCCGTGGTAGATCTGCGAATGCTCCTGGAGAGCTCCAAATTCGGGTAAGTAAAAGGAAAGTCTCCTTCACATGCTTGCTTTGCATAATGAATGCCTTACCCGCCGCAATCTTCTTGGCCACCTGAATCTCCTGGAGGGCCTTTTGGGCTTCGACTTTGGCGTCTTGCACGCTCTGGAGGGCCTTAGCAAGCTCGAACTCTTGAGTCTTAGAGTCACGCTCCAAGGACTCGTATTTCTAGACGAAATCCTAGAGCTCTTGCTGGACCTCGTTGACCCGGGCCTCTTGCTTCTCGCGCTCGGCGCGTTCCTTGGACGCTTTGTCTTCAGCCTCGGTCAGCGCCTTCTTAAGGGCCGCCGCTTCGGCCGTGGCCCCTATTAAAGTTCATGACGCTTCTATTAGCAGAAACCATTTTTCCTTTATAAATATACAGATGGGGTATTGTGTACCTTGACTTTCCTCGAGCTGCCTCTTCATGAGGCCGAGCTCTCCCTCGGTCCGCTCTAGGTCCCGCTTTAGTCCGGAGACCTCTGTAGTACGAGCGGCAGTGGCCAGCAGAGATGCCTGCTTATTCACATAGACATCTTCTGTTAGACTCATGCGAATGTTATTTGATCCTCTGTTTGGCTTTTCTTTCTGAACACCAAACAGAGCATCAGGGGCTACTGTCTATACTGTGATATTCTCCTACAATTTTATTACGTACCTCAAAGCCTGTTAGGAGGCTAGCGCAAGCTTCTGTCAATCCGCTTTTGGTGGAACGGACCTTCTCAATCACCGTAATCATAAGAGTACGGTGTTCTTCATCAATGGAAGCGCCGCGAAGCGCTTCCAGCAAGTTGTCTGATGCCTCTGGATGGACAGTGGTCATCGATACAGGTGGCTCGCCCCCTTTAGAGAGAGGCTGCCTGCCTGAATTCGGAACCACTTAGGTTTGTGGAGTCGTATTCGGCTAGGGGCCAAACTTGTTGCGGCCCCCATTATCAGAGTCCATGGGGGTCTCCCCCCCATGTGCCCGGCGACTGGGATTTCGCCTGGGGGCATCTCTGGAACTGTCTCCCCTTGGACCGGTGTCGTCCGCGGGCCTGTGGGAGGAGGCTGTTGGGAGTGAATCGCTGTTCATCACCGACGGGCCCAGAGACCCCTCCGAAAAGGATACATGTCTGGCATGATAAGAAGCAATAAAACAAACATACCGGAAATGCTATTGTGTCTGGATACTTACGACTTAGCCAGGGGCTTGTCCCTGGGCTCCCACTCCTCACCGCTGTAGGTGGCTGTGGTGGAATGACCCGGAAGGAACGTTTTTCCCTTCTTGGACACCTCGGCCTCCCCAGGCGGGGCGGCCTTCCTCTTCTTTTTCCCCCAGTGGGGGGGGGGGGAGAAGGATTTCCTCCTCCTCCTCCTCGTCTTCGGAGGAGGAGGGTGTCTCGGTGTCATCAGACATCATGTTCGATGCAACCTTGCGCCAGAGACCTTCTCTGGTCCCCACGGCCTTATTCTTCGCCTTCTTCTCCGGCACCTCATAGGGCGCTGGAAACAACATCTTCATTAGAAGAGGCGATGCTGGATCTTCAAGTAGCGGAGCTGGACAGTCAATCTGCTCCGCTATCGCTACCCAGGCCTGTGAAATTGGCATGGAGGCTTAGATTCCGTCCGCGGATGTTCTGGCAAAAGGCATATCTTGCAAAATATGAAAACTTACTGGGTTGGCTGGGCGTTTTGCGCTGAGTCCGCGATCTTCAGTTATGGGTGGTGGTATCTCGGTGGCCTTGAAGAGCACCTTCCAGACGTCTTCGTGCGTCATGCTGAAGAGCTCTTGCAGTGTCTGGTGTTCGGCCGGGTCGAACTCCTATAGATTGCAAACCCGTCTCTAACATGGAAGGATCCGGCGGAGGAGCATAACCTGGACTACGTTGACGAGCTTGATTTTCTTGCTTACCATATTTCGGACACAGGTCTGAAGTCTGGTCAGCTCTTCCGCTGCGCCCCAGGGTAATCCCTTCTCTTTCCAGGAGGTGAGCCGCATGGGGACGCCGGATCGAAATTCGGGGGTCGCCACCCAGTTGGTGTCGCGCGGCTCGGTGATGTAGAACCACCCCGATTGCCACCCCTTCATGGTCTCCACAAAGGAGCCTTCGGGCCAAGTGACATTGGGCATCTTGCCCACCATGGCGCCCCGGCACTCCGCTTGTTGGCCACCCACCACCTTTGACTTCACGTTAAAGGTCTTCAGCCATAGGCCGAAGTGGGGCGTAATGCGGAGGAAGGCCTCGGACACGACGATGAATGCCGAGATGTTGAGGATGAAGTTGGGGGCCAGATCATGGAAGTCCAGCCCATAGTAAAACATAAGTCCATGGACGAACGGGTGGAGGGGGAATCCCAGTCCACGGACAAAGTGAGAGAGGAATACTACCCTTTCCTGGGGTTTCGGGGTAGGGATGATCTGCCCTTCGGCCGGAAGCCGGTGCGTGATGTTTGCGGACAGGTATCCGGCCTCCCAAAGCTTCGTGATGTCTGCCATCCACTTGCCTCCCGCTCCGGACATGCTCGGAATGACTTTGTGGAGAAGGTGAAAGCTTGGGCGTTGGAGCTCGAGAATGGATGAGTAGAGGAAGAAGAAGGCGTGGGTGAAAAAGGGGAACCCTTATCTCTTTGTAAAGGCGGTAGAAACTATGTGCCTCCCCTCTTTCCCTGTAAACTCGCTTATTCCCCAAGCGACGTGTTCATGGCGCGGTTGGGTTACCCACACCCATATTGGTGAGAATCCCGTGATAAGGGGACACGATCTCTGCTTTGACAAGACATGCCAATAAAACCACCTTGCAAGATGTGTTCAAATAATGATCGGGCAGTGGCGTGATGTCACGCTATGAAAAGTTGTCAATAGATTAGACTCGTGGAATATTGTGCTCTCTACGGTGGTATGTGGAATTTGTTTTGCAGAGCCGGACACGATTCTTGTGTTCAAGATCTTCTTTGGAGTATTCGGAGAAGGAACCCGCCTTGCAATGCCGAAGACAATCTGCGTGCCGGACTCATCGTCATTGAAGCCTGGTTCAGGGGCTACTGAGGGAGTCCTGGATTAGGGGGTCCTCGGACAGCCGGACTATATGCTTATGCCGGACTGTTGGACTATGAAGATACAAGACTGAAGACTCCATCCCGTGTCCGGGTGGGACTCTTCTTTGCATGGAAGGCAAGCTTGGCAATTCGGATATGTAGATTTCCTTCTCTGTAACCGACCCTGTGTAAACCTATCCCCCTCCGGTGTCTATATAAACCGGAGGGTTTAGTCCGTAGGACAACAACAATCATAATCATAGGCTAGCTTCTAGGGTTAGCCTCTATGATCTCGTGGTAGATCAACTCTTGTAATACTCATATCATCAAGATCAATCAAGCAGGAAGTATGGTATTACCTCCATAGAGAGGGCCCGAACCTGGGTAAACATTGTGTCCCCCGCCTCCTGTTACCATTAGCCTTAGATGCACAGTTCGGGATCCCCTACCCGAGATCCGCCGGTTTTGACACCGACATGAACCTCGAGGGTGATTTTTCCTAAGTTCAGCTTGACGATTACATCGAGTGGAATCCCTTGAATGTGATTCCTCGGCTTTCCCCCCTTGATGTTTTGGACACTCGGTTACCTGGACTTTACTTGAGACCTTTGTTAAAGTCGGTTCGGCCCTAAGGGGTACCCGCAAGTTGATGTGAATGTCGGGCGCGCCCGGAGAGCACCTGCGAGATAATTACGTGGCACGACTGGGCATTCTTGCCGTAAGTCCACGAGACGAGGCGACAGGGTCACATCGGTCGTGAGTCTCTGCTCGTCTCCGCGATCTCCTAATACACTAAGGTTTGGTTATTTGTTCTGAGTTGGCCTTTGGCCTTTACGCACTAACCACCATGCGGGAACAGTTATGGGCACTCGGTGTTGTAGTATCAGCCAAAGCTTTGTCAGACGTCCAGTTCAGCATTACGGCATGGCTGGGCCAACACCATCCCGTAGTGGTGGAGCCTGGTCCGCCCTGCTCGCAACGACCCGGAGTGCAACGGGCGATGGCCCCAAGACCTTGGAGTGCTTAGGATGTAGACCAGCGGGGACCTCTTTACTGAGCCTAGGTAGGGCTGCGACGTGTTGATCTTCCGAGGCTGGACATTGACCCAGAAAGTGTGTCTGGCCAAAGTAATCAAGTGTGTTGGGTAATGTGGTGCACCCCTGCAGGGAAGTTATCTATTCGAATAACGTGTCCATGGCAATGGACGTTCAGACTTGTATCCTGATCTATTACAACTAGAACTGGTTACATGAGACATGTGATGTATATGTGGCTCTGAGATTGCTTTCTCGCAGGGAGTCGAGGAAGGATCTCTGGGCGTTAATGTTACAACATGCTTGTTAATTAAATTGCTATTCTATACTCTTCTGAATGCTGCAAGATGCTTGGAGCTGCTCAAAGATGCTAGTCTTTGATAGGCTAGGCCTTCCCCTCTATTCTGGCATTCTGCAGTATAGTCCACAGATACACCCCTTCCATTTGATACCAATGCATACTTAGTATAGATATGATCCTTGCGAGTACTTTGGATGAGTACTCATGGTTGCTTTTCTATCCCTTTTCCCCCTTCTTTCTTCTTTCCGGTTGTTGCAACCACTTGGTGGATACCTAGAGACAGATGCCAGCATCGACGGATACTACTGCATGGAGGCCGCCGAAGACTAGGAGTAGTTAGGAGGTCCCAGGCAGGAGGCCTTGCCTCTTCGATCGAGTTGCATCCTTGTTAAGTTATGTCCGCACTTAGATATTGTTGCTTCCGCTTACTCTTGTGTATCAAGCTTGTATTTGATCCCTCGAGGCCCCTGGCTTGTAATATGAAGCTTGTATTATTTCATTTTGTGTCTAGAGTTGTGTTGCAATATCTTCCCTTGAGTCCCTGATCTTGATCGTACACATTTGCGTGTATGATTAGTGTATGGTCGAAATCGGGGGCATCACAATAATGTTTAACTATCATCATAAACATGTTTACTCATAATATGCTGAATCATGGATATTAAGTTAAACATATTTACAAAAACAAGAAGATTTCATACCGACTTTTCTTTTCCACAGTCACTTCATCAAATCTTCGTCATTATTGCCTTTCACTTGGATGAGTGAATAATGTGAGAATAATAATAGTGCAAGAGTGCCATGGACTAAGCTAGAATTTGCAAATAATTTATTCAAATGAGAAGAAATGTAATGTAGGTTCTTAATTAGATTGACAACAAAGCATATGAGAGTGACTCAACAATTTCATCGTGGTCTTCTCCCCTACAATCACTGATACCGTAAGGTGCTATACATGTTGGGAAACGTAGCAATAATTCAAAATTTTCCTACGTATCACCAAGATCAATCTAGGAGATTCTAGAAACAAGAGAGAGAGAGGATGTGCATCTTCATACCTTCGAAGATCGCTAAGCGGAAGCATTACTAGAACGCGGATGATGGAGTCGTATTCGCGGCGATTCAAATCGCGGAAGATCCAATCTAGCGCCGAACGGGCGGCACCTCCGTGTTCAACACATGTACAGCCCGGGGATGTCTCCTCCTTGTTGATCCATCAAGGGGAGAGGATAAGTTGAGGGAGAGCTCTGGCAACACGACGGCGTGGTGGTGGAGCTTGCAGTTCTCCGGCAGGGCTTCGCCAAGCACTACTACTACAGAGGAGGTGTTGGGGAGGGGAGGGTTGCACCAGGGGAAGGGTGCGGCAGCCCTCCCACCTCCCCTCTATTTATAGGGGCAAGGGAGAGGGGGGCCGACCCCCTCTAGATGGATCTAGAGGGGGGGGGGCAAGGGGGGAGGCTTGCCCCCCAAGCCAAGGGGGGCGCCCCTTTAGGGTTTCCCCCCAACCCTAGGCGCATGGGCCCTAGGGGGGTTGGCACCCAGCCCACCTAGGGGCTGGTTCCCCTCCATATTCAGCCCATAGGGACCTTCGGAGCAGGTGGACCCTCCCGGTGGACCCCCAAAACCCTTTCGGTGGCCCCGGTACAATACCGATAAACCCCCAAACATTTCTTGCGATAGAATAAGGACTTCCCATATATAAATATTTATCTCAGGACCATTACGGAACTCCTCCTGACGTCCAGGATATCATCCGAGACTCCGAACAACATTCGGTAACCGCATACTAATTCTCATAACTACTCTAGCATCACCGAACCTTAAGTGTGTAGACCCCTACGGGTTCAGGAATCATGCAGACATGACCGAGACATCTCTCCGGCCAATAACCAACAGCAGGATCTGGATACCCATGTTGGTTCCCACATGTTCCACGATGATCTCATCGGATGAACCACGATGTCTGGGATTCAATCAATCCTGTATACAATTTCCTTTGTCAACCGGTATGTTACTTGCCTGAGATTCGATCGTCGGTATCCCAATACCCCGTTCAATCTCGTTACTGGCAAGTCTCTTTACTCGTTCCGTAATGCATGATCCCGTGACTAACTCCTTAGTCACATTGAGATCATTATGATGATGCATTACCGAGTGGACCCAGAGATACCTCTCCGTCATACA
Organism: Triticum dicoccoides; assembly: GCF_002162155.2. Lineage (NCBI taxonomy): Eukaryota > Viridiplantae > Streptophyta > Magnoliopsida > Poales > Poaceae > Triticum > Triticum dicoccoides. The sequence goes on along the minus strand of NC_041385.1, from coordinate 467,644,925 downwards.
GAGTGACAAATCCCAGTCTTGATTCGTGCCAACCCAACAGACACTTTCGGAGATACCTGTAGTGTACCTTTATAGCCACCCAGTTACGTTGTGACGTTTGGTATACCCAAAGCATTACTATGGTGTCCGAGAGTTGCACAATCTCATGGTCTTTTGAAATGATACTTGATATTAGAAAAGCGCTTAGCAAACGAACTACACGATCTTGTGGGATCCGAACCGCGTGCGTCCGTGCCTATCGAATCTGGTTGGGCATCGGTCATGGAGTTCACCGCTGCTGATATTTTTCAGCACTCGCCCTTGGGTGACGTGCTGAACTCATTAAGGTTTCTTTCCTTGTCGAGAGATTCTTGGCCGAACTATGTCCGGCTCGAGTGGGAAGCGGACGATGAATAAATTCGTTCCCCACCCACCACCCACTTAATAGCCACTGTCGATGACTTAACCGACGTGCTTGACTTCAACTCCGAAGACATCGATGGTATGGACGACGATGCAGGAGAGGAACAGGAACCACCGCCTATAGGGCGCTGGACAGCCACCTCATCATACATATATATATGGTGGACACCCCCAAAGAAACCGATGGCAGTGAGGCAACGGACGATAACCCCTATGAGAAGCAATCTAAGCACCGGCATCATAGGCGCCGCTCCAAGCCCCGCCATAGCAAAAACAGCGATACCGACACAAGAGATAACAATCCGGATGGTGCCGAAGACGAAAACAATCCTGCCCAGCCAGGCTTCGAGCAGGCCGAGCAAGAGGATGGGCAAGTTAGTCCTAAAGAACAGGAAATAGATGGAGAATCAGAGGATTATAATTACATGCCTCTCTCCGAAGACGAACTGAGCCTTGGCGACGAAGAATTCATCACGCCCGAGGATCCCATCGAGCATGAGCGCTTCAAACGCCGGCTTATAGCCACTGCAAAAAGCCTGAAGAAAAAGCAGCAACAGCTTCAAGCTGATCAAGATCTGCTAATTGACAGATGGACCGAGGTCCTGGCTGCCGAGGAATACGCACTCGAGTGCTCTAGCAAAAGCTACCCAAAGCGCAAGCTGCTACCTCAACTCGAGGAGGAGGCTTTAGAGCCCACGCTACTAGCGCATGATGCGGCTGACCGGCCACCCCGTGGCTGCAACAAAGCGGCGTACCAGCCCGAAGTCCAGACCACACCCCATCGCCAATCAAACGATAATACTAAGGCCCGGGGCTACAAGAAGGACCTGCGAGATGCATTGAAAAACAAAGCAGGACAGTCAAGATCGATCTACGGATCACGGGGGTGTGCCACAAGATATGACGATCACCGTCACGCCGGATACAATAAACCAAAGTCCGGCCGGGCCGAATACAATAGACTAGATTCATTTGAACTACGTCGGGATGTAGCCCGACATAGAGGCGCCGCACACCCCCTATGCTTCACTGATGAAGTCATGGATCACGAATTCCCAGAAGGGTTTAAACCCATAAACATTGAATCATATGATGGCACAACAGACCCCGCTGTATGGATGAAAGATTTTCTTATCCACATTCACATGGCCCGCGGCGATGACTTACATGTCATAAAGTACCTACCACTTAAGCTCAAAGGACCGGCTCGGCATTGGCTGAATAGCCTGCCAACAAGCTCCATTGGCAGTTGGGAGGATATGGAAGACGCATTCCTTGTTAACTTCCAGGGCACTCATGTGCGACCACCGGATGCTGATGACTTAAGTCACGTAACCCAACAGCCCGGAGAGACAGCCAGGAAATTCCGGACTCGGTTCCTAACCAAAACGAACCAAATTATTGACTGTCCGGATGCCGAAGCCTTAGCAGCCTTCAAGCATAACATCTGTGACGAATGGCTCGCCCGACACCTCGGCCAAGAGAAGCCAAAATCCATGGCAGCCCTCACGACACTCATGACCCGCTTTTGCGCGGGCGAGGACAGCTGGCTGGCTCGTAGCAACATCACACCCAAAAAGTCAAGCGATTCAGACGCCAGGGACAGCAACGGCAAGCCACGACGAAATAGGCACAAGCATCGCAACAATGGCGACAACACCGAAGACACGACAGTCAATGCCGGATTCAGAGGCTTTAAATCCGGACAGCGGAAAAAGCCATTCAAAAGAAACAGTCCAGGCTCATCCAGTTTGGACCGCATACTCGGTCACTCATGTCAAATTCACGGCACCCCCGATAAACCAGCCAACCACACCAACAGGGAATGCTGGGTGTTTAAACAGGCCGACAAGTTGAACGCTGAAAACAAGGAAAAGGGGCTTTATAACAACGACGACAAGGAGCCCCGACCGCCGAACACAGGAGGACAGAAGAAATTCCCTCCCTAGGTGAAACCAGTAAATATGATATACGCAACCCATATTCCCAAGCGGGAACAGAAGCGTGCACTAAGGGACGTCTATGCGATGGATCCAGTCGCCCCAAAGTTCAACCCATGGTCCTCTTGTCTGATCAGCTTCGATCGGAGGGACCATCCTACCAGTATCCGTCATGGCCCCATCATCGACGGATTCCATCTCACACGAGTCCTCATGGACGGTGGCAGCAGCCTGAACCTGCTCTATCAGGATACAGTGTGCAAAATGGGCATTGACCCCTCAAGGATCAAGCCCACAAAAACCACCTTCAAGGGTGTCATACCCGGTGTGGAGGCCTGTTGTACAGGCTCAATCACACTAGAAGTGGTCTTCGGATCTCCGGAGAATTTCCCAAGCGAGGAGTTAATCTTCGACATCGTCCCCTTCCGCAGTGGCTATCATGCACTGCTCGGATGAACCGCATTCACCAAATTCAATGCGGTACTGCATTATGCATACCTCAAGCTCAAAATGCCAGGACCTCACGGGGTTATTACAGTTAATGGAAACACAGAGCGCTCGCTCCACACGGAGGAGCACACTGCGGCCCTTGCGGCGGAAGTACAAAACAACCTTCTTAGGCAAACAACCAATTCGGAGATAAAGAACCCGGATACCGTCAAGCGAGTCCGGAGTACTCCGCAACAGGATCATCCGACACGTCGAGAGCTCGACTAGCAATCCGGCCTCCGCCCTAGTCCCAGTCAAGTGGTGAAATTTGTGCCGCGCGTACACAACTACGCACTTAAAATACCCTGGGCATAGGCGGAGGCACGGCCATGACATGGTCCACAATGCGGTTCGACCGCCCTGGGACACACGCATCTTTGCACCCCTTTCTCTTTTTTTCCAGGTCCCTATCTTCAGGAGGCTCTTCCGAAAGACCGGCTATCGGACACATAGCGGGACAGACACACCAGGAGGACAAGAAGCTTTGGCGTACAAGGGAATCATCAGGTGGTCTCTGATAATGATAGTTATACCTGTTTTACATACCCGCATACCGCCCGCTCCTGGTCAGGATGTGTCAAACAGTCCTATTCTGCTTATCGCACTACTTGTACATGTACACTTTGATGTATCATTTGAATAACCAGGGAAATAGTATATAGCGTCAGCTTGCTATTACATTTATTTACCCCTTTCCTTTACTGCTTATTTATTATACCCGTGCATTTTGGCACGACCAGTTTGCCAGGGGCTTCAGTACCCCATAACCTGGCGAGACAAGTCCGAACACTTTCGACAGTGCGGCACCCAGAACTTATATCACTATATGCATCAGCTCCGAATCATGTCTTGGGTTAATAGTTGGGTTTGCCCGGCTCCTATGTTTTGGTACCTTACGTTCCGCTATATCGGCTAAGGTAGCACAAGGAGAACTACTGCGATTGTGTCCCGGTTCTTCCGGACAAGCACCTCAGTAGAGAAAGCCGAAAACTGACTGTCATGATAAGGCGAGAGCTGGTCGCTGTTCGAGAGGTCTCAAATCCTTAAAGATTTTTTCCGCTTCAGGCGACGAATCGACCTTGTCCGATTTAGGCCTGTATAGCGCCCCGAGTCTGGCTTTCCGGATACTAGGGGCTTCGCCAAAATTTAAAATTGTAGACTTCTATGGCTAAGTGAGAGCGATAAAGCTGTATAGTCCAATTGCCTCGTTCGCGGCACTAAACACCTCCTTAAAAGGACTAAAAACTTGGATAAAGAGTGTTTACATTTATCCCGAACACCCCAGTACTAGTTACATGGGGGCAGAAGCCGACGACTGGCCAACTCTCTAGATTTTTTAAAAAACGGCCGCACAGAAGGTAATATTTTAAATTAACAAGCGCTACATAGAGCACATGAACTAGTTTTCATAACACAGTATGACACGAGTACATTCATTCAAACATCACATCCTTAGTACATTCATCCGCCACAAGGCGGGCACCCTTAATGGCATTGTCATAGTACTGTTCGGGGTGGCGATGCTCCTTGCCCTTCGGCGGCCCCTCTTTCTCCAGCTTCTCGACGTCCATCTTCCCCCAGTGCACTTTCGCATGGGCCAAGGCCCTGCATGCACCCTCAATGCAGACGGACCGCTTAACGACTTCCAGCCGCGGACATGCATTCACCATCCGCTTGACAAGGCCGAAGTAGCTGCTGGGCAGGGGCTCGTCAGGCCACAGCTGGACTATGAAGTCCTTCATGGCCAGTTCGGCCGCTTTGTGCAGTTCGACCAGTTTCTTTAGCTGGTCGCTCAAGGGCATCGGATGCTCGGCCCCAATATACTGGGACCAAAACAACTTATCCGTCGAGCTCCCCTCCTCAGCCCGGTAGAACTCTGCGGCATCAAAGATGCTGCGTGGCAGATCTGCAAATGCTCCTGGAGAGCTCCGAATTCGGGTAAGTAAAAGGAAAGTCTCCTCCACATGCTTGCTTTGCATAATGAAAGCCTTACCCGCAACTATCTTCTTGGCCGCCTCAATTTCTTGGAGGGCCTTCTGGGCTTCTACCTTGGCATCTTGTGCGCTCTGACGGGCCTTCGCAAGCTCCGACTCTTGCATCTTGGACTCACGCTCCAAGGACTCGAATTTTTTGGCGAAATCCTGGAGCTCTTGCTGGACCTCATCAACCCAAGCCTCTTGTTTTTCACGCTCGGTGCGCTCCTTGGACGCTTTGTTTTCGGCCTCGGACAACGCCTTCTTAAGGGCCGCCACTTCGGTCCTGGCCCCTAGTAAAATTCATCGTGCTTCTATTAGCATCAATTATTTTTTCCTTTATATAAGATTCAGACGGGGTATTATTTACCTTTGTTCTCCTCGAGCTGCCTCTTCATGAGGCCGAGCTCTTCTTCGGCCCGCCCCAGGTTCTGCCTCAGCCCGGAGACCTCCGCAGTGGCAGCGGCGACGGCCATAAGCGACGCCTGGTTATTCACATAGACATAATATGATTAGACTCCTGGGAATAATATTTTATCCTCTGTTTGGCTTCTCTTCCCGAACACCAAATAGAGCATCAGGGGCTACTGTCTATACTGTGATACTTTCTCATAATTTAAATACTTACCTCAAAGCCTGTCAGGAGGCTGGCACATGCTTCGATCAATCCGCTTTTGGCGGACTGAACCTTTGCAATCACCGTACTCATAAGAGTACGGTGTCCTTCATCAAGGGAAGCACTCTGAAGCGCTTCCACCAAGTTATCCGATGCCTGTGGATGGACAGAGGTCATCGGCACAGGCGGCTCGCCCCCCTTGGCGGGGGGCTGCCTGCCTGAATCCAGAACCACTGGAGGTTCCGGTGCAGTATCCGGTTGGGGGCCATGCCTGCTGTGGCCCCCCTCATCCGAATCCATGGGGATCTTCCCCCCCATGAGCCCGGCATCGGGGGTCTCGCCTTGAGGCATCTCCAGGACTACCTCCTCCTGGCCCGGTATCCTCTGAGATAACACCTCGGTGTCATCCGCGGGCCAGGGAGTGGAAGTCGTCAGGAGCGAATAGCTGTTCATCTCCGACGAGCTCAAGGACCCATTCGAGGAGGATAAGTCGATATGGGCTTTGGACGGACTGCACAAACAAATCTTGACATAATAAGAAGCCGTAAAGCTAAAACACGCAAGAAGTATTATGGCATAGGAATACTTACGACTTCGCCAGGGGCTTGGCCCTGGGTAGCCACTCCTCCTTGCTATAGGCGGCAGTTGTGGAGTGGTCCGGAGGGAGGGTCCTTCCCTTCTTGGACCTTTCGGCCTCCGCGGAAGGGGCGGCCTTCCTTTTCTTCTCCCCCTCGGTTTGGGGGAGAGGGTTTTCCTCCTCCTCCTCATTGTCATTGGAGGAGTCTGCCTCGGTGTCTTCGGACGATGAGTCCGACACCACCTTGCGCCAGAGACTTTTCCTGGTCCCCGTGGCCTTCTTCTTGGCCTTCTTCTCCGGCACCTCATAGGGCGCCGGAACCAGCATCTCCGTCAGGAGAGCGGTTGCTGGATCTTCAGGCAACGGAGCCGGATAGTCGATCCGCTCCGCCGTCGCCACATAAACCTGTTAAATCAGTACGAGGGCTTAAGTTCCTTCCACGAATATACCGAGGGAAGGCACATCTTGCGAAATGTAGAATGCTTACCGAATTGGCGTGGCGCTTGGTGCCGAGTCCGCGGTCCTCGGTGGTGGGAGGAGGAACTTCGCTGGCCTTGAACAACGCCTTCCAGACGTCTTTGTGCGTCGTGTCGAAGAGCTCTTGCAGTGTCTGGTGTTGGACCGCGTCGAACTCCCACAAGTTGAATGCCCGTCTTTGACACGGGAGAATCCGGCGAAACAACATGACCTGGACCACGTTGACAAGCTTGATCTTCTTGGTTATCATATTTTTGACGCAGTTCTGGAGTCCGGTCAGCTCCGCGGGCGGGCCCCAGGCTAGGCCCTTCTTCTTCCAGGAGGTGAGCCGCACGGGGATGCCGAATCGGAATTCGTGGGCCGCCACCCAGTTGGCGTCGTGCGGCTCGGTGATGTAGAACCACCCCGATTGCCACCCCTTCACGGTCTCCACATAGGAGCCTTCAAGCCAGGTGACGCTGGGCATCTTGCCCACCATAGCGCCTCTGCACTCCGCCTGCTGACCAACCACAATCTTCAGCTTCACATTGAAGATCTTCAGCCACATGCCGAAGTGGGGCCTGATGCGGAGGAAAGACTCGCACACGACGATAAGCGCCGAGATGTTGAGGATGAAATTAGGGGCCAGATCATGAAAATCCAGCTTGTAATAGAACATGAGCCCACGGACAAATGGGTGGAGGGGGAATCCCAGTCCACGGACGAAGTGGGCGAGGAACACAACCCTCTCGTGGGGTCCCAGAGTCGGAATGATCTGCCTTTTCTCTGCGTTCGGAGCTGGTGCGTGATGTATACGTCCAAGTATCAAGCCACCCGAAGCTTCGTAATGTCCTCCTCGGTGACGGAGGAGGCCATCAACTTGCCTCCCGCTCCGGACATGTTTGGCTGTACGGAGAAGGTGAGAACTAGGGCGATGGAGCTCGAGCGTGCAAGAATGGATGAGCGAAGAAGGAAGAAGGCATGGGTGAAAGAGGAGGATCCCTATCTCTTTATAAAGGCGGTAGAAACTGTGCGCCTCCCCACTTGCCCGTTAAGATCGCTTGTTTCCCAAGCGCCACAATTGATGGCGTGGTTGGGTTACCCATACCCGTATTGATGAGAATCCCGTGATAAGGGGACACGATCTCTGCTTCGACAAGACATGTCAAGGAAACCGCCTCGCATTACGTGCAATAGCTGGTTGTGAAAAACAGTTCGAATAATAACCAGACCGTGGCATGATATCATAAAAAGCTGTCAGCAGGTTAGATTTGTGGAATATTGTACTCTCTGTGGTGGTATGTAGATTTTGTTTTGCAGAGACGGACACGATTCCCGTGTTCAAAATCTTCTATGGAGTATTCGAAAAAGGAACCCGCCTTGCAATGCCGAAGACAATCTGCACGCCGGACTCATCGTCATTGAAGCCTGGTTCAGGGGCTACTGAGGGAGTCTTGGATTAAGGGGTCCTCGGACAGCCGAACTGTTGGACTATGAAGATACAAGATTGAAAACTTCGTCCCGTGTCCGGATGGGACTCTCCTTTGCATGGAAGGCAAGCTTGGTAATTCGGATATGTAGATCTCCTTCTCTGTAACCGACTATGTGTAACCCTAGCCCCCTCCAGTGTCTATATAAACCAGAGGGTTTAGTCCGTAGGACAACAACAATCATAATCATAGGCTAGTTTCTAGGGTTTAGCCTCTATGATCTCATGGTAGATCAACTCTTGTAATACTCATATCATCAAGATCAATCAAGCAGGAAGTAGGGTATTACCTCCATCGAGAGGGCCCGAACCTGGGTACAACATCGTGTCCCCTGCCTCCTGTTACCATTAGCCTTAGACACACAGTTCAGAACCCCCTACCCGAGATCCGCCGGTTTTGACACTGACAGACTGCCCCACCATTCAAAATATACACGTATCCGGTTTGTGACTTGGAGTCATCCAGATCTGTGTTGAAGCTAGCATCGACGTAACCCTTTATGACAAGCTCTTCGTCACCTCCATAAATGATAAACATATCCTTAGTCCTTTTCAGGTACTTCAGGATATTCTTGACCGCTGTCCAGTGTTCCATGTCGGGATTACTTTGGTACCTCCCTACCAAACTTACGACAAGGTTTACATCAGGTCTAGTACATTGCATGGCATACATAATAGACCCTATGGCTCAGGCATAGGTGATGACACTCATCTTTTCTCTATCTCCTGCCGAGGTGGGGCATTGAGCCGTGCTCAATTTCACACCTTACAAAACAGGCAAGAACCCCTTCTTGGACTGATCCATATTGAACTTCTTCAATATTTTATCAGGGTATGTGCTTTGTGAAAGACCGATGAGGTGTCTCGATCTATCTCAATAGATCTTGATGCCTATTATGTAAGCAGCTTCTCCAAGGTCCTTCATTGAAAAACACTTATTCAAGTAGGCCTTTATGCTTTGCAAAAGTTATATATCATTTCCCATCAATAGTATGTCATCCACATATAATATGAGAAATGCTACAGAGCTCCCACTCACTTTCTTGTAAACACATGCTTCTCCATAAGTCTGCATAAACCCAAACGCTTTGATCATTTAATCAAAGCGAATGTTCCAACTCCGAGATGCTTGCATGATACGTCCATTTTGCATCATACTTTTATATCAATATTTATTGCATTATGGGCTGTTATTACACATTATATCTCAATACTTATGGCTATTCTCTCTTATTTTACAAGGTTTACCATGAAGAGGGGGGATGCCGGCAGCTGGAATTCTGGCTGGAAAAGGAGCAAACATTGGAAACCTATTCTCCACTGCTCCAAAAATCCTGAAACTCCATGAAACTTAATTTTGGAAATAATAAGAATTATTGAGCGGAAGAAACACCTCAGGTGGCCCACACCCTGGCCAGGAGGGGGGGGGGGGCGCCCACCCCTACTGGGCGCGCCCCTGTCTCCTGGGCCCCCTGGTGGCCCTCCAGTGTCCATCTTCTGCTATATGAAGGCTTTTACCCTAGAATCATAGGCGAGCTTACGGGACGAAACTCCACCGCCACGACGCGGAACCTTGGCGGAACCAATCTAGGGCTCCGACTTAACTGTTCGGTCGGGGACACTTCCCCACGGGAGGGGGAAATCATCACCATCGTCATCACCAACGATCCTCTCATCGGGAGGGGGTCAATCTCCATCAACATCTTCACCAGCACCATCTCCTCTCAAAACCCTAGTTCATCTCTTGTATCCAATCTTGTATCCAAACCACAAATTGGTACCCGTGGGTTGCTAGTAGTGTTGATTACTCCTTGTAGTTGACGCTAATTGGTTTACTTGGTGGAAGATCATATGTTCAGATCCTTAATGCATATTATTACCCCTCTGATTTTGAACATGAATATGCTTTGTGAGTAGTTACGTTTGTTCCTGAGGACATGGGTGAAGTCTTTCTATTAGTAGTCATGTGAATTTGGTATTCGTTCGATATTTTGATGAGTTGTATGTTATCTTTTCCTCTAGTGGTGTTATGTGAACGTCGAATACATGACACTTCACCATTATTTGGGCCTAGAGGAAGGCATTGGGAAGTAGTAAGTAGATGATGGGTTGCTAGAGTGACAGAAGCTTAAACCCTAGTTTATGCGTTGCTTCGTTAGGGGCTGATTTGGATCCATATGTTTAATGCTGTGGTTAGGTTTACCTTAATGCTTCTTTTGTAGTTGCGGATGCTTGCAATAGGGGTTAATCATAAGTGGGATGCTTGTCCAAGTAAGGGCAGTACCCAAGCACCGGTCCACCCACATATCAAATTATCAAAGTACCGAACGCGAATCATATGAGCGTGATGAAAACTAGCTTGACGATAATTCCCATGTGTCCTTGGGAGCTCCTTTCTCATTATTAGAAATTGTCCAGGCTTATCCTTTGCTACAAAAAGGATTGGGCCACCTTGTTGCACTTTATTTACTTTCATTGCTTGTTACTCGTTACAATTTATCTTATCACAAAACTATCTATTACCTACAATTTCAGTGCTTGCAGAGAAAACCTTACTGAAAACCGCTTATCATTTCCTTCTGCTCCTCGTTGGGTTCGACACTCTTACTTATCAAAAGGACTATGATAGATCCCCTACACTTGTGGGTCATCAAGACTCTTTTCTGGCGCCGTTGCCGGGGAGTGTAGCGCTTTTGTTGAGTGGAACTTGGTAAGGAAACATTTATATAGTGTGCTGAAATTTTCTGTTACTTGTGACTATGGAAACTAATCCTTTGAGGGGCTTGTTCGGGGTATCTTCACCCTGACCAGAAGATCAAAGAGTTGCTCCTCAACCTACTAAACTTTTTGAAAATATTTACTTTGAGATTCCTTCGGGTATGATAGAGAAACTGCTAGCTAATCCATTTGCAGGAGATGGAACATTGCATCCCGATTTACACCTTATCTTTGTGGATGAAGTTTGTGGATTATTTAAGCTTGCAGGTATTCCCGATGATGTTGTCAAAAGTAAGGTCTTCCCTTTATCTTTGAAGGGAGATGCATTGACATGGTATATGCTATGTGATGACAAGAGATCTTGGAATTATAAACGATTGAAGTTGGAATTTCACCAGAAGTTCTATCCTATGCATCTTGTTCATCGTGATCGTAATTACATATAGTATTTCTAGCCTCGTGAAGGAGAAAGCATCACTCAAGCTTGGGGGAGGCTTAAGTCAATGTTATATTCATGCCCCAATCATGAGCTCTCCAGAGAAATGATTATTCAAATTTTTTATGCTCGGTTTTCTCTTAATGATCGCAACCTGCTCGATACTTCCTGTGCTGGTTCTTATATGCTGAAGACTATTGATTTCAAATGGGACTTATTGGAAAGAATTAAATGCAACTCTGAAGATTGGGGTTCCGATGATGGTAAGGAGTCAGGTATGACACCCAAGTTTGATTGTGTTAAATCTTTTATGAATACCGATGCTTTTCGTGGATTTAGCGCTAAGTATGGACTTGACTCTGAGATAGTAGCTTCTTTCTGTGAATATTTTGCTACTCAAGTTGTTCTCCCTAAGGAGAAGTGGTTTAAATATAATCCTCCCGTTGAAGTAAAAGTAGTAGCACCTATTACAGTTGAAGAAAATACTGTCACCTATAGTGATCCTATTGTTCCTACTACTTATGTTGAGAAACCTCCTTTTCCTGTTAGGATAAAGGATCATGCTAAAACTTCGACTGTTGTTCGTAAGAGTAATACTAGGACTTATACACCTCCTGAGCAAATCAAAGTTGAACCTAGTATTGCTATGGTTAAAGATCTCTTGGATGATGATTTAGATGGGCATGTTATTTATTTCTGTGATGAGACTGCTAATATTGTTAGACCAGATGCTAAGATACATAGACCTGTTGTAGGCATGTCTGTTATTTCTGTTAAAATAGGAGATCATTGTTATCATGGCTTATGTGATATGGGTGCTAGTGCTAGTGCAATACCCTATGACTTATATAAAGAAATTATGCATGATATTGCACCCGTTGAGTTGGAAGGTATTGATGTTACTATCAAGCTTGCTAGTAGGGATACTATTTCAACAGTTGGGATTGTTAGAGATGTTGAAGTCTTGTGTGGGAAAGTTAAATACCCTGCTGATTTTCTTGTTCTTAGTTCCCCACAAGATGATTTTTGTCCCATTATTTTTGGTAGACCCTTCTTGAATACTGTTAATGCTAAGATTGATTGTGGAAAGGATACTGTCACAATTGGCTTAGATGGTATGTCTCATGAGTTTAATTTTGCTAAGTTTCATAGACAACCTCGTGATAGAGAATCACCTAGTAAGGATGAGATTATTGGTCTTGCTTCCATTGCCACACCTCCTACTGATCCGTTAGAACAATATTTGCATGACCATGAAAATGATATGTTTATGAAGGAAAGAAGGGAAATAGATGAAGTGTTCCTTAAACAGGAACCTATGCTGAAACACAACATTCCCGTTGAAATTCTTCGGGATCCCCCTCCACCCAAGGGTGATCCCGTGTTTGAACTCAAACCATTACCTGACAATCTTAAGTATGCTTACCTTGATGAAAAGAAAATATATCATGTTATTATTAGTGCTAACCTTTCATAGCAACAAGAAGAAAGATTATTGAAAACTCTGAAGAAGCACCACGTTGCTATTGGATATACTCTGGATGATCTTAAGGGCATTAGTCCCACGTTATGCCAACACAAAATTAATTTGGAGGCCGATGCTAAACCAGTTAGAGATCCTCAACGACGACTGAATCCCAAGATGAAAGAAGTGGTAAGAAAGGAGATACTAAAGCTCCTTGAGGCAGGTATAATTTATCCCGTTGCTGACAGTGATTGGGTAAGCCTTGTCCATTGTGCACCTAAAAAGGGAGGTATTACTATCGTTCCTAATGATAAAGATGAATTGATCCCGCAAAGAATTATTATAGGTTATAGGATGGTAATTGATTTCCGTAAATTAAATAAAGCTACTAGGAAAGATCATTACCCCTTACCTTTTATTGATCAAATGCTAGAAATACTATCCAAACACACACATTTCTGCTTTCTAGATGGTTATTCTGGTTTCTCTCAAATACCTGTGTCAGCTAAGGATCAATCAAAAACTACTTTTACTTGCCCTTTCGGTACTTTTGCTTATAGACGCATGCCTTTTGGTTTATGCAATGCACCTGCTACCTTTCAAAGATGTATGATGGCTATATTCTATGACTTTTGTGAAAAGATTTGTGAGGTATTCATGGATGATTTCTCCGTTTATGGATCCTCTTTTGATGATTGCTTGAGCAACCTTGATCGAGTTTTGCAGAGATGCAAAGACACTAGTCTCGTCTTGAATTGGGAAAAGTGCCACTTTATGGTTAATGAAGGCATTGTCTTGGGGCACAAGATCTCCGAGAGAGGTATTGCAGTTGATAAGGCTAAAGTAGATGCTATTGAAAAGATGCCATGTCCCAAGGACATAAAAGGTATAAGAAGTTTCCTTGGTCATGCCGGTTTTTATAGGAGGTTCATTAAGGACTTTTCTAAAATCTCTAGGCCTCTGACTAATTTATTGCAAAAAGATATTCCTTTTGTCTTTGATGATGATTGTGTAGAAGCATTTGAAATACTTAAGAAAGCTTTGATCACTGCACCTATTGTTCAGCCACCTGATTGGAATTTACCCTTTGAAATTATGTGTGATGCTAGTGATTATGCTGTAGGTGCTGTTCTAGGGCAAAGTGTTGATAATAAATTGAATGTTATCCAGTATGCTAGTAAGACTCTTGATACTGCCCAGAGAAATTATGCTACTACTGAAAAAGAGTTCTTAGCAGTTGTGTTTGCATGTGATAAGTTTAGACCTTATATTGTTGATTACAAAGTTACTATTCACACTGATCATGATGCTATTAAATATCTTATGGAAAAGAAAGATGCTAAGCCTAGACTCATTAGATGGGTTCTCTTGCTCCAAGAATTTGATTTGCATATTATTGATAGAAAGGGAGCTGAGAACCCCGTTGCAGACAACTTGTCTACGTTAGAGAATGTTCTTGATGACCCACTGCCTATTGATGATAGCTTTCCTGATGAAAAATTAGCGGTTGTCAATGCTTCTCGTACTGCTCCTTGGTATGCTGATTATGCTAATTACATTGTTGCTAAATTTATACCTCCTAGTTTCACATACCAGCAAAAGAAAAAGTTCTTTTATGATTTAAGACATTATTTCTGGGATGACCCACACCTTTATAAAGAAGGAGTAGATGGTGTTATTAGACGTTGTGTACCTGAGCATGAACATGAACAGATCCTACACAAGTGTCACTCTGAATCCTATGGAGGACACCACGCTGGAGATAGAACTGCACACAAGGTATTGCAATCCGGTTTTTATTGGCCTACTCTCTTCAAAGATGCTCGTAAGTTTGTCTTATCTTGTGATGAATGTCAAAGAATTGGTAATATTAGTAGACGTTAAGAAATGCCTATGAATTATTCTCTTGTTATTGAACCGTTTGATGTTTGGGGCTTTGATTATATGGGACCTTTTCCTGCATCTAATGTTTACACACATATTTTAGTTGCTGATGATTACGTTACTAAGTGGGTAGAAGGTATTCCAACTAGTAGTGCCGATCATAACACTTCTATTAAAATGCTTAAAGAAGTTATTTTTCCAAGGTTTGGAGTCCCTAGATATCTTATGACTGATGGTGATTCAAATTTTATTCATGGTGCTTTCCGTAAGATGCTTGCTAAGTATGATGTTAATCATAGAATCGCATCTCCTTATCATCCACAGTCTAGTGGTCAAGTAGAGTTGAGCAGAGAGCTCAAATTACTTTTGCAAAAGACTGTCAATAGATCTAGAAAGAATTGGTCCAAAAAACTTGATGATGCATTATGGGCCTATAGAACTGCATACAAAAATCCTATGGGTATGTCTCCATATAAGATGGTTTATGGAAAAGCTTGTCATTTACCTCTAGAACTTGAACATAAATCATATTGGGCTATTAAAGAGCTCAACTATGACTTCAAACTTGCCGGTGAGAAGAGGTTGTTTGATATTAGCTCACTTGTTGAATGGAGAACCCAAGCCTATGAGAATGCCAAGCTATTCAAAGAAAAAGTCAAACGCTCGCATGACAAAAGGATACAAAAACGTGAGTTTAAAGTAGGTGATTATGTGTTATTATTCAACTCTCATTTAAGATTTTTTGCAGGAAAACTTCTCTCCAAATGGGAAGGTCCTTACGTTATCGAGGAGGTCTATCGTTTTGGTGCCATAAAAATCAACAACTTCGAAGGCACAAGTCCGAGGGTGGTGAACGGTCAAAGAATTAAACATTATATCTCAGGTAATCCTATCAATGTTGAAACTAATATTATTGAAACCGTAACCCCGGAGGAATACATAAGGGACACTTTCCAGAACGTTCCGGACTCCAAAAAGAAATACGTATGTGGTACGGTAAGTAAACCGACTCCAAAACAATTCTAATGGCAATTTTTATCAGTTTTGGAATATTTAAGAATTTTAGGAAGAAAGAAGTAATCCGGGAAGGACACGAGGCCTCCACAAGGGTGGAGGGTGCGCCCACCCTTACTGGGCTTGCCTCCCTATCTCGTGGACACCTCGTGTGCCTCCCGGACTCCGTTTTCTTGCACTTTACGTATTTTGGTCGGTAAAAATTCATTATATAAACTCCCGAAGGTTTTGACCACCTATCATGCAAATATCCTCTGTTTTCATTTCGAGCTGTTCTGTTTCAGATCTAGAGCATCATGACGTCTCCAAGCGCTCCCAAGGACAAGTTTTTTGAGAGGGTTATCAACCCCTATCTCGTGAAGGTGCTGCAACACCCTCAAACCATTGAGATGCGTGAGGGGGTGCTGCACATCCGCGATGTGGAGGGACCAAGACGTACCGGAAGCGTGGAGACAAAGCTCGAAGCCGTGGAGCAGCAAGTCTTCAAGTGCCAAGGGATGGTGGAGCGTGGACTCAATGCCAACCAGATCATGATCACGGAGTTCACCAACAACCACAAGCTAGATGCCAAAGTCATTAGGGAGACCATCTTCAAGCTTCAAGAGAAAATCGAGCACCTCCAAGCCCAGATCTATGACCTGCAAAACCAGAACTGTGAGTATGAATATAGATTCAAGAGGATGAGTTTGGCTGCAGATTTAAGGATCCCGGAGACTCGATCATCCTTCTATGATGGTGAGCCTATGCTTTGGAAGATGGACGACAAGCCTACATCATCAACAACTCCTACTTCACCACCTTCGAGGACAGAATTACATGGGTATGGGCACTACCCTTGGCAACTGCCAAGCTTGGGGGAGGTGCCCCGGTATCGTATCACCATCACACTCCTATCTTTACCGTTTTATTTAGTTCGATCCTTTTAGTAGTATCTTGATTTAGTAGATTGAAGTTTTGATATCGAGTAGTTTTGAGTTTTGCTTTGTGATCTCTTTATGCAATCGAGTCCGTGAGCTATCTACAATAAAGATTAGTGTTGAGTCAAGGGCTTTGCTTTCTTGCTATGATCTTGAGAAAGTAGAAAGAATAAAAGAGTTCATATTGATCTTATGGTTAGTGATGACTTCACACATAGAAAGTATGAGGCATAAAAGTTGTTGAGAGTTGATAAACGTAGTTTTGGTCATCCTTGCAATTAATAGGAAGTAATAAGGAAAGAGAGGTTCACATGCAAATATATTATGTTGGACATCTTTTATGATTGTGAAGGACTCATTAAGTATGACATGCTAAAAGAGTTGACGTTGGACAAGGAAGACAATGTAATGGTTTATGTTTTCTCACATCTCAGTTAAAGTATATTGTCATTGACCTTCCAAACATGTTGAGCTTGCCTTTCCCCCTCATGCTAGCCAAATTCCTTGCACCAAGTAGAGATACTACTTGTGCTTCCAATTATCCTTAAACCCAGTTTTGCCATGAGAGTCCACCATACCTACCTATGGATTGAGTAAGATCCTTCAAGTAAGTTGTCATGTTGCGGACAATAAAATTGCTATCTAAATATGTATGACTTATTAGTGCAGAGAAAATAAGCTTTATACGATCTTGTTGTGGAAGCAATAAAAGCGACAGACTGCATAATAAAGGTCCACATACAAGGGGCAATATAAAGTGACGTTCTTTTGCATTAAGATTTTATGCATCCAACCCTAAAAGCACATGACAACCTCTGCTTCCCTCTGCGAAGGGCCTATCTTTTACTTTATGTTTTTACTTTATGCTTGAGTCAAGGTGATCTTCACCTTTCCCTTTTTCATTTTATCCTTTGGCAAGCTCCTCGTGTTTGAAAGATCATGATATATATATATCCAATTGGGTGTAAGTTAGCATGGACTATTATTGTTGACATCACCTAAAGGTGAATACGCTGGGAGGCAACACAATAAACCCTATCTTTCTCAGTGTCCGGCTGAAATTCTATAATCACGAGTATTGCGTGAGTGTTAGCAATTTAGAAGACTACATGATAGTTGAGTGTGTGGACTTGCTGAAAAGCTCTATTCTTGACTCTTTCTGATGTTATGATAAATTGCAATTGTTTCAATGACTGAGATTATAGTTTGTTAGCTTCTAATGAAGTTTCTGAACCATGCTTGACATTGTGAATTGATCGTTACTTGAGCATAAGAAATCTTATGATAAAATCTATTTATGTTGTTGTTATAAGAATGATCATGATGCATGTCGGTGTCAAAACCGGCGGATCTCGGGTAGGGGGTCCCGAACTGTGCGTCTAGGCGGATGGTAACAAAAGACAAGGGACACAATGTTTTTACCCAGGTTCGGGCCCTCTCGATGGAGGTAAAACCCTACTCCTGCTTGATTAATATTGATGATATGGGTAGTACAAGAGTTGATCTACCACGAGATTAGAGAGGCTAAACCCTAGAAGCTAGCCTATGGTATGATCGTTGTTCGTCCTACGGACTAAAACTCTCGGGTTTATATAGACACCGGAGAGGGCTAGGGTTAGACATAGTCGGTTACAATGGGAGGAGATCTTCATATCGCATCGCCAAGCTTGCCTTCCACGCCAAGTAAAGTCCCATCCGGACACGGGACGAAGTCTTCAATCTTGTGTCTTCATAGTCCGTGAGTCCGGCCAAAGGTCATAGTCCGGCCATCCGGACACCCCCTAATCTAGGACTCCCTCAGTAGCCCTTGAACCTGGCTTCAATGACGACAAGTCCGGTGCACAAATTGTCTTCGGCATTGCTAGGCGGGTTCCTCCTCCGAATATTTCATAGAAGATGTTGAACACTAGGATAGTGTCCGGCTCTGCAAAATAAGTTCCACATACCACCGTAGAGAGAATAATATTTACACAAATCTAATCTGCTGACGTATTCCGTAGTGTGACATCACGCTACGGCCAAGCCTTTATTCGTTTTGTTTTACTGTCCCACCTCAGCGTGTTTAGCGAGGCGGTTTCCTTGGCACGTCTTGTCAAAGCAGAGATCGTGTCCCCTTATTCCAGGATTCTCATCAATACAGGCGTGGGTAACCCAACCGCGCCATTAACCGTGGCGCTTGGGAGATAAGCGAGTTTTATTAGGCTGGTGGGGGCTCATAGTTTCAGCCGCCCATATAAGGGGATAAGGATCCACCCTTTCCATCTACCCCTCCTTCCTCCTTTGCTTATCCATTCCTGCGCACTCGAGCTCCAGCACCCAAGTCCGCACTTCCCACCTCAACCTTCTCCAATCATGTCCGAAGCGGGAGGTAGATGGATGGCCTCCACCGTCATGGAGGGGCACATCAAAAAGTTGAGGAAGGCCGGATACTTGTCTAACGACATCGCACACCGGCTTCCAAATGAGGGGCAACTCATCCCCACCCCTAGGCCCCATGAGAGGGTCGTGTTTCTCCCCCCATTTCCTCCGCGGACTGGGTTTTCCTCTTCACCCATTTGTCCCGGGGCTCATGTTCTACTACGGCCTGGATTTCCATGATCTGGCCCGAATTTTATCCTCAACATCTCGGCGTTTATCATTGTGTGCGAGGCCTTCTTCCACATCAAGCCTCACTTTGGCCTATGGCTGAAGATCTTTAGCGTCAAGCCGAAGGTCGTGGGCAGTCGGCAAGCGGAGTGCGGGGGCGCCATGGTGGGCAAGATGCCCAACGCCACATGGCTTGAGGGCTCCTTCATAGAAACCATCAAAGCGTGGCAATCGGGGTGGTTCTATATCACCGAGCCGCGTGACCCTGAGTGGGCAGCGGCCCCCGAATTCCAATCTGGCATCCCCACCCGGCTCACGTCCTGGAAAGAGACGGGCCTGTTGTGGGGTAATCCGAAAGAGGTGGCCGAACTCCAAACCTGCGTCCAAGACATGGTGAACAAAAAGGTTAAACTTGTCAACGTAGTCCAGGCCATGCTCTTCCGCCGGATCCTCCCGTGTCAACAACGGGCTTTCAACTTGTGGGAGTTCGACCCGGCTCAGCACCAGACTCTGTCCAGGCTCTTCGACACAAAGCACGCGGATGCCTGGAAGGTGCTATTCAAGAGCTCCAAGGTCTCCCCTCCCGTCACCGAGGATCGCGGATTCTGCGCCAAGCGCCAAGCCACCAAAGTAAGCTTGTTTTTACCCTTTACAAGATACTTGATTTTCACAGTTTGACTCTATGCAGGATCTAAACTCCCGCTCCTTTAACATGACTGGAAGAGGACGTCCAAACAGTTTGACTGTTCGGCCCCTTTGGCCGAAGGCCCAGCAGATGCACGCTTGACGAAGCTACTGATTCCGGCACCCCACGTTGTGCCGGACAAGAAGGCCCAAAAGAAGGCCACGGGGACTCGAAAGAGTTCCCGACGCCTGGTGGTATCGGATTCATCGCCCGACGACCCCAAAGTGCCCTCCGCCTCCGAAGATGAGGAGGAGGAAGAAGAAGCCTCTCCCCCTCCAGCGGGGGGAGGAAAGAAAAGGAAGGCCGCCCCAACTGGGGAGGCCGGAGGGTCCAAGAAGGGGAGGACCCTTCTACCGGACTACACCTCCGACGCCGAAGACGGCGGAGAGGAATGGCCATCCAGGGTCAAGCCCCTGGCAAAATCGTAAGTATCCGGATACCAGAATAACTTATGGCGCTCCTCTATTGTACAGTACCTTCTGACACCGAATTCAATCATGAAGTCCGCCCAAGGCTCAGCTCGGCGATTCATCGAGCGGCTCCCTGGATTCGTCAGATGTGAATAGCGCTTCACTCTCGACGGCCTCCTCCCCTTGCCCTACGGACGATGCCGAGGTGGAGTCCCAAAAGGGGCTAAACCAGGAGGAGGTGGTCCTGGAGGCACCGCAAGGCGACCTGCCGGACTCCAGGCCCAAAGGGGATGAAGCCCCAAAGGAATCTAAGTCCAGCCCTGGGCCGGACACCGCTACGGAACCTTCAGTGGTTCCGGAGTCCGACAGGCGGCCCCTTCGCAAGAAGGGCAAGCCTACGACACCGGCGGCCTCCGTCCAACCGGAGGCGCCGGACAATTTGCTAGAGGTGCTTAATGGCACCTCCATCGACGAGGAGCACCGCACTGTTATGAGTGCGGTGATTCAGAAGGTTCAGTCCGCCAAGAGCGGGCTGACGGAAGCCTGTACCAGCCTTCTAACAGGCTTTGAGGTATGTGTTTAAAACATATAAAAATGTTACCGCATAGACAGTATCCCCTGATGCTCAGTGTGGTGTTCGGAAAGAAAAGCCGTACTGAGGATCTTAAAAAGATATACGCAGGAGTCTAACATAAATATGTCAATATGGGAATGCAGGCTGCGCTGCTGACCTCTGCCGCACTGACTGCGGAGGTCGATGCATTGAAGCAGAGCCTCAAGCGGTCCGAGAACGAGCTCGGCCGTGCCAAGAAGCATCTCGAGGACAAGGAAGGTATGTAATACCTTATGTAAGTATATAAAAAATACCTGGTTGCAAATAATGACACGACCAACGTGAATGTTGCAGGGGCCACATCCGAGGTGGCGCCCCTGAAGGAAGCGCTTTCCAAGGCCAAAGACAATGCGGCTATGGAGCGCACTGAGCGAGAAAAGAAAGAGGCGCGGGTGGCGGAGGTGCGTCCAGAGCTCGATGCTCTCATGAAGAAACATGAGAGTTTAGAGCTTGACTCAAAGGCTCGAGAGTCCGATCTTGCCTCGGCACTTGAAAGCGCCAAATCTGCCAAGTCCGAAGCCCAAAAAGCCCTCCAGGAGATTGAGGCGATGAAAAAGATTGCAGCGGGTAAGGCATTCTTTATGCAAAGCAAACACGTGAAAGTAAATTACATGTTACTTACCCAAATCTGGAGCTCTCCAGGAGCATTCGTAGATCTGCCCCGTAGTGTATCCGCCTCTGCCGCATTCTACCAGGCCGAGGAAGGGAGCTCGACCGAGAAGGTGTTCTGGTCCCAGTATGCTGAGGCCGAATCCCCGGTGCCCTTGAGCGACCAGCTGAAGCAGCTGGTCGAGCTTCATAAGGCAGCCGAACAGGCCATGAAGGGCCTTATAGGCCGGCTGTGGCCTGGGGAGGCCATGCCTTTGAGCTACTTTGGGTTGGTGCGGCGGATGGTGGATGCCTGTCCACGGCTTGATGTTATCAAGCGCTCCGTGTGCATCGAGGGCGCCCGCAGGGCTTTTGCCCGTGCTAAAGTGCATTGGGGCAAGCTGGATGCTGAGAAGCTGGTGAAGGATGGGCCACCGGAGGGGAAGGAGCATCGTAGGCCCGAGATGAATTATGAGGGCGTCCTGAAGGGTGCCCGTCTTGTAGCAAATGAATGTACCTGGGATGTAATTTTTGAGTAAACTCGCTCTTGTTTATCCTGTACGCTGAAAACTTGTTCATATGCGCTAAGCAACGCTTTTTGAATTTAAAATATTACCTTCTGTGCGGCCGTTTATGAAATCTGAGAGATGCTAGTCGTCGGCTTCTACCCCCATACCACGAGTGCTGGGGTGTTCGGGATAAACCTGAGCGCTCTTGTTCCCATTCTTGGGTCCATCTAGGGAGGCGCTCAGCACAACGAACAAGGCCGTCGGACTTATAATGCTTTATCACTCTCACTTACCCATAGAATTCTATAATTTTAAATTTCGGCAAGCCCCTAGTATTCGGAAGACCGAGTTCGGGGCGCTATCCACGCCTAGGCTAGATAAATCCAGCTCCTCGCTCTAAGCGGCATAAGTCTTTAAGGACTCGAAAAACCTCTCGAACAACAACCGGTCTCTCGCCCTATCATGACGGTCAGTTTTATCTTTCTCTACTGAGGTGTTAACCCAGCTCAACTGGGGCACAGTCACAGTAGTTCTCCCAGCGCTACCTTAGCCGACATTGCGGAACGTAAGGTACCAAAACATGGGAGCTGGGCAAACCCAACTATTGACCCAAGACATGATTCGGAGCCGATGCATATAGTGCTATAAGTTCGGGGTGCCGCACTCATGAGAGTGTTCGGTCTTCTCACACCGTATTATGGGGTACTCAAGCCCCTGGTGTATTGGCCGTACCAAAGTGTACGGTTGCATAATGTCATGACTGAACATATTTATATAAAAATAAATGAATACAATAACAGACAAGAGCGATGTACTATTTATTAAAAAGGGCTTCTATGAAAGCAGAACGATACAAATAGTGCGAAAAGCAAGAGATGGGATTATTTGACATGTCCCCCTCCAGAGGCAAGCTGCGAGACTTTGAGTAAAACATGTATTTAGCTCGTTATAGAGATCACCTGGACATTTGACGTGGCTTGTTGTCTCCCTGGCTGTTGCATCATGTATTCGGCGAGTGTATTGCCGGACAGGCCTTCCGAATAGTTGGGTCCCGAAAGTATATAAGAAAGAAATGGCAAAATCGGGAGCCCCTAGCCCCTCCCCTTATGTCCAAGGTATTTCCAGAGCATAGTTATGTATGCGTGGTACCGCTATCGCAATATCGCGAGGGCTGGGGTTGGGGCCGCACTGCTATGCTTTCTCGGAACGTGCCAGCCGGTTTTGTTGTAGGTTACTTCGGGCGCGCTTGACATTGTCCGGACGTTTAACAGCCGGATTGGAGAATTGCCTTGAGAGGCTATTTGTACTTCCGCCGCCAGGGCCGCTGTGTGCTCCTCTGTTCGGAGAGAGTGTTCGGTGTTTCCATTGACCGTAATGACTCCCCGAGGACCTGGCATCTTGAGCTTCAGATATGCGTAGTGCGGCACCACATTAAATTTTGCGAATGCGGGTTCGTCCGAGCAGGGCGTGATAGCCACTACGGAACGGGACTATGTCGAAGATTAACTCTTCGCTTTGGAAATTATCCAGGGATGCGAAGACCACTTCGAGTGTAATTGAGCCTGTACAGCTGGCTTCTACACCTGGTTTGACGCCTTTAAAGGTTGTCTTTGTGGGTTTAATCCTTGAGGGATCTATACCCATTTTTCGCACTGTATCCTGATAAAGCAGGTTCAGGCTGCTGCCGCCGTCCATGAGGACTCTAGTGAGGTGAAATCCATCAATGATTGGGTCTAGGACCAATGCGGCGAATCCGCCGTGACGAATGCTAGTGGGGTGGTCCCTTCGATCAAAAGTGATCGGGCAGGAGGACCATGGGTTGAACTTTGGGGCGACTGGCTCCAACGCATAGACGTCCTTGAGAGCATGCTTCCGCTCCCTTTTGGGGATATGGGTTGCGTATATCATGTTCACTGTCCGCACTTGTGGGGGGAAGCCCTTTTGTCCTCTGTTGTTCGGCGGCCGGGGCTCCTCCTCGTCATCGCTATGCAGCCCCTTGTCTCTGTTTTCGGCACTTAACTTGCCTGCCTGTTTGAACACCCAACAATCCCTGTTGGTGTGATTGGCTGGTTGTTCGGGGGTGCCATGTATCTGGCACGAGCGATCGAGTATCCGGTCTAAACTGGATGGGCCTGGAGGATTTCTTTTGAATGGCTTCTTCCGCTGATCGGGTTTAGAGCCTCTGAATCCGGCATTAACTGCCGTATCCTCAGTATTATCGCTGTTGATGCGGCGCTTGTGCTTGTTACGACGTGACCTGCCATTGTTGTCCTTGGTATCTGAGTTACCAGGGCTCTTGGTTATTTATTGCTATGAGGTAGCCAGCTATCTTCTCCCGCACAAAAGTGGGTCATGAGTGTCGTGAGGGCTGCCATAGATTTCGGCTTTTCCTGTCCTAGGTGCCGGGCAAGCCATTCGTCTCGGATGTTGTGCTTGAAGGCTGCAAGAGCCTCTGCGTCCGGATAGTCGACTATTTGATTTTTCTTGATTAGCAACCGCGTCCAGAATTGTCTGGCCGATTCTTCTGGCTGCTGGATTATGTGGCTTAGGTCATCGGCGTCTGGTGGTCGCACATAAGTGCCCTGGAAGTTGTCAAGGAATGCGGATTCCAGGTCCTCCTAGCAACTAATTGACTCTGCTGGCAGGCTGTTAAGCCAATGCCGAGCTGGTCCTTTAAGCTTGAGTGGGAGGTATTTGATGGCGTGTAGATCATCACCACGGGCCATGTGGATATGAAGGAGATAATCCTCGATCCATACCGCAGGATCTGTTGTGCCATCATATGATTCGATGTTTACGGGTTTGAAACCCTCGGGGATTTGATGATCCATTACTTTGTCTGTGAAGCATAGTGGGTGTGCGGTGCCCCTGTACTGGGCTATATCGCGACATAGCTCGGATGAGCTTTGTCTGTTGTGTTCGGCCTGGCCGTATTTGTCATATCCGGCATGACGGTTACCGTCGCGTGACGTGGGGCGCCCACGCGATCCGTAGATTGATCTTGTTTGCCTTGCCTTATCCTCCAATATGTTTCGCAGGTCTGATACGTTTCCCCGTGCTCTGGTATTTTTTGAGCGGCGCCTGGGTGCGGCTTGAGTTGAGGGCCGAAAGGCCTCTCTGTCGCAGCCATGGGGTGGCCGATCGGCCGCATCATACGCTGGTGATGTGGGTTTAGTTGCTTCCTCCTCTAGTTGGGGTAGCAGCCTGCGCTTTGGGTAGCTCTTGGAGGGGTGTTCGAGTTTATACTCTTCGGCCGCCAGGACTTCAGTCCATCTGTCGGCTAGCAAATCTTGGTCAGCTCTAAGCTGCTGCTGTTTTTTCTTGAGGCTGCTTGCCGTGGCTATAAGCCTGTGTTTGAAACGCTCTTGTTCGGCGGGATCCTCTGGCACGACAAATTCGTCGTCGTCGAGGCTTGCCTCGTCTTCGGAGGGAGGCATGTAATTGTCGTCCTCGACCTCCCTGTCTGCCGCTCTCTCATGAGGGTTGGCTTCTCCGTCCTCCTGCGCTGAATCCTGCTGGAGGGGGTTGTCTTCGGCACTGTCCGGGGTGTTGTTATCTCCAGTGCCGGACTCGCCGTTTTTTTCTTTGGCGGGATTTAGAGCGGCGCCGCTGACGTCGGCGCTTAGGTTGCTTCTTGGAGGGGTCATCCTCCGTTTTTTCATCACCATTCCCTGCTTTTGGGGTGTCCACCATGTATATGTCATATGACGAGGTGGCTTTCCAGTGCCCTATAGGTGCTGGTTCTTGTTCTTCTCCTTCATCGGCGTCCATACCGTGGATGTCTTTGGAGTCGAAGTCGAGCATGTCGGTTAAATCGTCGACAGTGGCTATGAAGTGGGTGGTGGGTGGGTTTCGAATTTCTTCGTCGTCCACATCCCAACCTTGCTGACCATAGTACGGCCAGGGCTCTCCTGACAAAGAGAGGGATTTTAGTGAATTCAGGATGTCGCCAAAGGGCGAGTGCTGAAAGATGTCCGCAGCGCCGAACTCCATAATCTGATCCCAATTGGGTTCGATCGGAAGGGGTGTGGAAGATCCAAAGTCCGGAAAGGAGTCCGGCACCTTGGAGTCACAGGCCTCACAAAGGACTAGGCTGGTATTCGGCTCGATCGCCGTAGAGATTGCAGCTTCCGGGGCGGCGTCCAACCGTTCGTCCCCGATTGGCGCGGTCGGCTCCAAGCTAAGGGTCGGAGCGGACACCTGAGCGACGCTCTGAGCGCTGTCCAGCGGCAGAGCTAGATCATGCCCGTCGTGACAGTGCGGCGCGCTCGGCCGTGGCTCGAATCCGTCGAAGATCAAGTCCCCGCGGATGTCGGCCGTGTAGTTTAAGCTTCCAAATCTGACCTGATGGCCAGGGGCGTAGCTTTCGATCTGCTCCAGATGGCCAAGCGAATTGGCCCGCAGTGCGAAGCCACCGAACATGAAGGTCTATCTGGGGAGAAAAGTCTCACCCTGGACCTCGTCATGGTTGATGATCAAAGAAGCCATCGAGCCTAAAGGTGACACACAGAGGAACTCCCAATGAAAGCACCAATGTCGGTGTCAAAACCGGCGGATCTCGGGTAGGGGGTCCCGAACTGTGCGTCTAGGCGGATGGTAACAAGAGACAAGGGACACGATGTTTTGACCCAGGTTCGGGCCCTCTCGATGGAGGTAAAACCCTACTCCTGCTTTATTAATATTGATGATATGGGTAGTACAAGAGTTGATCTACCACGAGATCAGAGAGGCTAAACCCAAGAAGCTAGCCTATGGTATGATTGTTGTTCGTCCTACGGACTAAAACTCTCCGGTTTATATAAACACCAGAGAGGGCTAGGGTTACACAGAGTCGGTTACAATGGGAGGAGACCTTCATATCGCATCGCCAAGCTTGCCTTCCACGCCAAGTAAAGTCCCATCCGAACACGTGACGAAGTCTTCAATCTTGTATCTTCATAGTCCGGGAGTCCGGCCAAAGGTCATAGTCCGGCCATCCGGACACCCCCTAATCCAGGACTCCCTCAATGCCCTCATGTCCGTATTTTATTTTTATCGACACCTATATCTCTAAACATGTGGACATATTTTTCGATTTCGGCTTCTGCTTGAGGACAAGCGAGGTCTAAGCTTGGGGGAGTTGATACGTCCATTTTGCATCATGCTTTTATATCAATATTTATTGCATTATGGGGTGTTATTACACATTACATCTCAATACTTATGGCTATTCTCTCTTATTTTACAAGGTTTACCATGAAGATGGGGGATGCCGGCAGTTGGAATTCGGGCTGGAAAAGGAGCAAACATTGGAAACCTATTCTGCACTGCTCCAAAAATCCTGAAACTCCACGAAACTTATTCGGGCTGGAAAAGGAGCAAAATTTTTTGCAAAAGCGGAAGAAACACCTTAGGGGGTTCGCACCCTGGCTAGGAGGGTGGGGGGCGTGCCCACCCCTACTAGGCGCTCCCCTGTCTCCTGGGCCCCCTGGTGGCCCTCCGGTGTCCATCTTCTGCTATATGAAGGCTTTTACCCTGGAAAAAATCGTGGGCAAGCTTACGGGACGAAACCCCGCCGCCACGAGGCGGGACCTTGGCGGAACCAATCTAGGGCTCCGGCAGACCTGTTCTGCCGGGGACACTTCCCTCCGGGAGGGGGAAATCATCACCATCGTCATCACCAACGATCCTCTCATCGGGAGGGGTTTAATCTCCATCAACATCTTCACCAACACCATCTCCTCTCAAAACCCTAGTTCATCTCTTGTATCCAATCTTGTATCCAAACCACAAATTGGTACCTATGGGTTGCTAGTAGTGTTGATTACTCCTTGTAGTTGATGCTAATTGGTTTACTTGGTGGAAGATCATATGTTCAGATCCTTAATGCATATTATTACCCCTCTGATTTTGAACATGAATATGCTTTGTGAGTAGTTACGTTTGTTCCTGAGGACATGGGTGAAGTCTTGCTATTAGTAGTCATGTGAATTTTGTATTCGTTCGATATTTTGATGAGATGTATGTTGTCTTTTCCTCTAGTGGTGTTATGTGAACGTCAACTACATGACACTTCACCATTATTTGGGCCTAGAGGAAGGAATTGGGAAGTAATAAGTAGATGATGGGTTGCTAGAGTGACAGAAGCTTAAACCCTAGTTTATGCGTTGCTTCGTTAGGGGCTGATTTGGATCCATATGTTTAATGTTGTGGTTAGGTTTACCTTAATACTTCTTTTGTAGTTGCGGATGCTTGCAATAGGGGTTAATCATAAGTGGGATGCTTGTCCAAGTAAGGGCAGTACCCAAGCACCGGTCCACCCACATATCAAATTATCAAAGTACTGAACGCGAATCATATGTGCGTGATGAAAACTAGCTTGACGATAATTCCCATGTGTCCTCGGGAGCTCCTTTCTAATTATAAGAAATTGTCCAGGCTTATCCTTTGCTACAAAAAGGATTGGGCCACCTTGCTGCACTTTATTTACTTTCATTGCTTGTTACTCGTTACAATTTATCTTATCACAAAACTATCTATTACCTACAATTTCAGTGCTTGCAGAGAAAACCTTACTGAAAACCGCTTATCATTTCCTTCTGCTCCTCGTTGGGTTCGGCATTCTTACTTATTGAAAGGACTACGATAGATCCCCTACACTTGTGGGTCATCATTGCACCAGCCCATAGATGGAGCGCTGGAGCTTGCACTCCTTGTTAGCATTCTTAGGATCGACAAAACCTTCCGGCTGCATCTTATACAATTCTTCCTTAAGGAAACCGTTAAGGAATGCCGTTTTGACGTCCATTTGCCAATTCTCATAATCATAGAATGCGGCAATTGCTAACATGATTCGGACGGACTTCAGGTTCGCTACGGGTGAGAAGGTCTCATCGTAGTCAACCCCTTGAACTTGTCGATAACCCTTAGCGACAAGCCGAGCTTTATAGATGGTCAGATTACCATCCGTGTAAGTCTTCTTCTTAAAGATCCATTTATTTTCTATGGCTCGCCGATCATCAGGCAAGTCTGTCAAAGTACATACTTTATTTTCATACATGGATCCTTTCTCGGATTTCATGACTTCAAGCCATTTGTTGGAATCTGGGCCGGCCATCGCTTCTTCATAGTTTGAAGGTTCACCGTTGTCTAACAACATGATTTCCAGGACAGGATTGCCATACCATTCTGGTGTGGAACGTGTCCTTATGGACCTACGAAGTCCAGTAGAAACTTGATCCGAAGTTCCTTGATCATCATCATTTACTTCCTCTCTAATCGTTGCAGGCACCACAGAAACATCTTCCTGAGCTGCGCTACTTTCCGGTTCAAGAGGCAGTACTTCATCAAGTTCTACTTTCCTCCCACTTACTTATTTCGAGAGAAACTCTTTCTACAGAAAGGATCCATTCTTGGCAACAAATATCTTGCCTTCGGATCTGAGGTAGAAGGTATACCCAATGGTTTCCTTAGGGTATTCTATGAAGACACATTTTTCTGACTTGTGTTCAAGCTTTTCAGGTTGAAGTTTCTTGACATAAGCATCGCATCCCCAAACTTTTAGAAATGACAACTTAGGTTTCTTCCCAAACCATAATTCATATGGTGTCATCTCAACGGATTTAGATGGTGCCCTATTTAAAGTGAATGTGGTTGTCTCTAAAGCATGATAGCGGTAAATCGGTGAGAGACATCATAGATCGCACCATATCAAATAGAGTGTGATTACGACGTTCGAACACTCCATTACGTTGAGGTGTTCCAGGCGGCGTGAGTTGTGAAACAATTCCACATTTCCTTAAGTGCACACCAAACTCGTGACTCAAATATTCTCCTCCATGATCTGATCGTAACAACTTTATTATCCTGTCACATTGATTCTCCACCTCACTCTGAAATTCCTTGAACTTTTCAAAGGTCTCAGACTTGTGTTTCATTAGGCAGACATACCCATATCTACTTAAGTCATCAGTGAGCGTGAGAACATAAAGATAGCCACCGCGAGCCTCAACGCTCATTGGACCGCACACATCAGTATGTATCATTTCCAACAAGTTGGTTGCTTGCTCCATTGTTCCGGAGAACGGAGTCTTGGTCATTTTGCCCATGAGGCATGGTTCGCATGTGTCAAATGATTCGTAATCAAGAGACTCCAAAAGTCCATATGCATGGAGTTTCTTCATGCGTTTGACACCAATGTGACCAAGGCAGCAGTGCCACAAGTACGTGGGACTATCATTATTAACCTTACATCTTTTGGTATTCACACTATGAATATGTGTAACATCACATTCGAGAGTCAATAAGAATAAACCATTGACCAGCGGGGCATGACCATAAAACATATCTATCATATAAATAGAACAACCATTATTCTCGAATTTAAATGAGTAGCCATCTCGCATTAAATGAGATCCAGATACAATGTTCATGCTCAAAGCTGGCACTAAATAACAATTATTAAGGTTTAAAACTAATCCCGTAGGTAAATGTAGAGGTAGCGTGTCAACGACGATCACATCGACCTTGGAACCATTCCCGACGCGCATCATCACCTCATCCTTCGCTAGTCTCCGCTTATTCCGCAGCTCCTATTTTGAGTTACAAATATGAGTAACTGCACTGGTATCAAATACCCAGGAGCTACTACGAGTACTGGTAAGGTACACATTAATAACATGTATATCACATATACCTGTGGTGTTGCCAGCCTTCTTATCCGCTAAGTACTTGGGGCAGTTCCGCTTCCAGTGACCATTTCCCTTGCAATAAAAGCACTGAGTCTCGAGCTTCGGTCCATTGTTTGGCTTCTTCCCAGCAACTGATTTACTGGATGCGGCAACTCCCTTGTTGTCCCTCTTGAAGTTCTTTTTACCCTTGCCTTTCTTGAAACTAGTGGTCTTATTCACCATCAACACTTGATGTTCCTTTTTGATTTCCACCTTCGCTGATTTCAGCATTGAATATAACTCAGGAATGGACTTCTCCATCCCTTGCATATTGTAGTTCATCACAAAGCTCTTGTAGCTAGGTAGGAGTGACTGGAGGATCCTGTCAATGACTGAGTCATCTGGGAGATTAAATCCCAACTGATATAAACGGTTGTGTAACCCGGACATAGTGAGTATATGCTCACTGACAGAACTATTTTCCTCCATCACGACTGTAGAACTTGTCGGAGACTTCATATCTCTCGACCAGGGCATGAGCTTGGAAAACCATTTTCAGCTCTTGAAACATCTCATATGCTCCGTGCTGCTCAAAACGCTTTTGGAGCCCCAGTTCTAAGCTGTAAAGCATGCCGCACTGAACCAGAGAGTAATCATCACTACATGACTGCCAGACGTTCATAACGACTTGAGTTGCTGGGAAAATGGGCGCTTCACCTAGCGGTGCTTCTAGGACATATGCTTTCTTGGCAGCTATGAGGATGATCCTCAAGTTTTGGACCCAGTCCGTATAGTCGCTACCATCGTCTTTCAGCTTGGTTTTCTCTAGGAACGCGTTGAAGTTGAGGGAAACATTAGCGTGGGCCATTTGATCCACAAGACATATTGCAAAGATATTTTAGACTATGTTCATGATAATTAAGTTCATCTAATCAAATTATTTAATGAACTCCCACTTAGATAGACATCCCTCTAGTCATCTAAGTGATACATGATTCGAGTCAACTAGGCCGTGTCCTATCATCACGTGAGACAGACTAGTCATCATCAATGAACATCTTCATGTTGATCGTATCTACTATACGACTCATGTTCGACCTTTCGGTCTCTTGTGTTCAGAGGCCATGTCTGTACATGCTAGGCTCGTCAAGTCAACCTAAGTGTTTTGCATGTGTAAATATGGCTTACACCCGTTGTATGCGAACGCTATAATCTATCACACCCGATAATTGATACGTCTCCAACGTATCTATAATTTTTGATTGCTCCATGCTACTTTATCTACTGTTTTGGACTATACTGGGCTTTATTTTCCACTTTTATAATATTTTTGGGACTAACCTATTAACCGGAGGCCCAGCCCAGAATTGCTGTTTTTTTGCCTATTTCAGTGTTTCGAAGAAACAAAATTCCAAATGGAGTCCAAACGGAATGAAACCTTCGGGAACGTGATTTTCTCACCGAACGTGATCCAGGAGACTTGGACCCTACTCCAAGACGTAACAGAGGCGGTCATGAGGGTGGGGGGCGCGCCCCCTACCTCGTGGCCCCCCTTTTGCTCCACCGACGTACTCCTTCCTCCTATATATACCTACGTATCCCCATACGATCAGAACAGGAGCCAAAAACCTAATTCCACCGCCGCAACCTTCTGTATCCAGGAGATCCCATCTTGGGGCCTATTCCGGAGCTCCGTCGGAGGGGGCATCCACCATGGAGGGCTTCTACATCAACACCATAGCCCCTCCGATGAAGTGTGAGTAGTTTACTTCAGACCTTCGGGTCCATAGCTAGTAGCTATATGGCTTGTTCTCTCCTTTTGGATCTCAATACAATGTCCTCCCCCTCTCTCTGGAGATCTATTCAATGTAATCTTCTTTTTGCGGTGTGTTTGTTGAGACCGATGAATTGTGGGTTTATGATCCAACTTATCTATGAATAATATTTGAATCTTCTCTGAATTCTTTTATGTATGATTGAGTTATCTTTGCAAGTCTCTTCGAATTATCTTTTTGGTTTGGCCAACTAGATTGGTAGTTCTTGCAATGGGAGAAGTGCTTAGCTTTGGTTCAATCTTGCGGTGTCCTTTCCCAGCGACAGAAGGGGCAGCAAGGCACGTATTGTATTGTTGCCATCGAGGATAACACGATGGTTTTTTTTATCATATTGCATGAATTTATCCCTCTACATCATGTCATCTTGCCTAAGGCGTTACTCTGTTTTTAACTTAATACTCTAGATGCATGCTGGATAGCGGTCGATGAGTGGAGTAATAGTAGTAGATGGAGAATCGTTTCGATCTACTTGTTTCGGACGTGATGCCTATATACATGATCATACCTATATATACTCATAACTATGCTCAATTCTGTCAATTGCTCAACAGTAATTTGTTCACCCACTGTAGAATACTTATGCTCTTGAGAGAAGCCACTAGTGAAACCTATGGCCCCCGAGTCTATTCTCATCATATCAATCTCTATCGCTTTATTACTTGCTTTGTTTTTACTTTGCCTTTTACTTTTCACTTTGCATCTATCTATCAAAAATACCAAAAATATTATTTATCATCTCTATCAGATCTCACTCTCGTAAGTGACCGTGAAGGGATTGACAACCCCTAATCGTGTTGGTTGCGAGTAGCTATCATTTTGTGTAGGTACGAGGGACTTGTGCGTGGTCTCCTACTGGATTGATACCTTGGTTCTCAAAAACTGATGGAGATACTTACGCTACTTTGCTGCATCATCCTCTCCTCTTCGGGGAAATCCAACATAGTGCTCAAGAGGTAGCAATCATCACGTGGTGCTTCGAAACAACGAATTTTCACAACGGTGCACAGTTAGGGGGAACACTTTATTGATTTTTTTAATGAGGGATCATCTTATTTATGCTACCGTCGTTCTAAGAAAATAAGATGTAAACATGACAAACATCACATGCTAATCATAAAGTGACATGATATGGCCAATATCATCTTGCGCCTTTGATCTCCTTATTTGAGGTGTGGCATGACACCATGATCTCCATCATCGTGTCTTCATGAAGTTGTCTCGCCAACTATTACTTCTACTACTATGGTTAACGGTTAGCAATAAAGTAAAGTAATTACAAGGCGTTTTTCAATGACACGCAGGTCATACAATAAATTAAGACAACTCGTATGGCTCCTGCCGGTTGTCATACTCATCGACATGCAAGTCGTGATTCCTATTACAAGAACATGATCAATCTCATACATCACATATATCATTCATCACATTCTTTTAGCCATATTACATCACAAATCATACCCTGCAAAAACAAGTTAGACGTCCTCTAATTGTTGTTGCATGTTTTACGTGGCTGCTATGGGTTTCTAGCAAGAACGTTTCTTACCTATGCAAAAGCCACAAAGGTGATATGCCAATTGCTATTTACCCTTCATAAGGACCCTTTTCATCGAATCCGATCTAACTAAAGTGGGAGAGACAAACACCCGCTAGCCACCTTATGCAACAAGTGCATGTCAGTCGGTGGAACCTGTCTCACATAAGCATACGTGTAAGGTCGGTCCAGGCCGCTTCATCCCACAATACCACCGAAACAAGATAGGACTAGTAACGGTAAACAAATTGAACAAACCAACACCCACAACTACTTGTGTTCTACTCGTGCATAGAATATACACATAGACCTAGCTCATGATGCCAATGTTGGGGAACGTAGCAATAATTCCAAAATTTCCTACGTATCACCAAGATTAATCTAGGAGTTTATAGCAACAAGAGAGAGAGATAGGATGTGCATCTTATAACTTTGAAGATCGCTAAGCGCAAGCGTTACTAGAACACGGATGATGGAGTCATACTCGCAGCGATTCAAATCGCAGAAGATCCGATCTAGCGCCAACAGACGGTGCCTCCATGTTTAACACACGTACAGCCCGGGGGTGCCTCCTCCTTATTGATCCAGCAAGGGGAGAGGAGAAGTTGAGGGAGAGCTCCGGCAGCACGACGACATGGTGGTGGAGCTTGCAGTTCTCCGGCAGGGCTTCGCCAGGCACTACTACTACTACGGAGGTGGTGGAGAGGGAGAGGGCTGCGCCAGGGGAAGGGTGCGGCAACCCTCCCATCTCCCCTCTATTTATAGGGGCAAGGGAGAGGGGGCCCGGCCCCCTCCATATGGATCTAGAGGGGGGGGCAAGGGGGAGGCTTGCCCCCCAAGCCAAGGGGGGCGCCCCCTTTAGGGTTCCCCCCCCCCAATCCTAGGCGCATGGGCCCTGGGGGGGGTTGGCGCCCATCCCACCTAGCGGCTGGTTCACCTCCATATTCAGGCAATAGGTCCCTCCGGGGCAGGTGGACCCTCCCGGTGGACCCCCGGAACCCTTTCGGTGGCCCCGGTACAATACCGATAAATGCCCGAACATTTCTGGCGACCGAATAAGGACTTCCCTTTTATAAATCTTTATCTCCGGACCATTCCGGAACTCCTTGTGACGTCGGGGATCTCATCCGGGACTCCGAACAACATTTGGTAACCGCATACTAATTCCCATAACAACTCTAGTATCACTGAACCTTAAGTGTGTAGACCCTACGGGTTCGGGAATCATGCAGACATGACCGAGACATCTCTCCGGCCAATAACCAACAACGGGAGATGGATACCCATGTTGGTTCCCACATGTTCCACGATGATCTCATCGAATGAACCACGATGTCGGGGATTCAATCAATCCCGTATACAATTTCCTTTGTCAACCGGTATGTTACTTGCCCAAGATTCAATCGTCGGTATCCCAATACCTCGTTCAATCTCATTACTGGCAAGTCTCTTTACTCATTCCGTAATGCATGATCCCGTGACTAACTCCTTAGTCACATTGAGCTCATTATGATGATGCATTACCGAGTGGGCCCAGAGATACCTCTTCATCATACGGAGTGACAAATCCCAGTCTCAATTTGTGCCAACCCAACAGACACTTTTGGAGATACCTGTAGTGTACCTTTATAGCCACCGAGTTACGTTGTGACGTTTTGTCATGCCCAATATGCGACCCTATCCAAAAGGAACTCGAAGGTCCCACCAAGGATAGACCCGCATATTGAAACGCTTTTGCAAGGTGGATATCATTACATCAACATTACATAATAGATGGGGATACATACATAAGGCATACAATGCCACACGAATACAACATCATAATACAAAAGAGCATCATCCGACTACGGATGAAACACAAACAGAAACTCAAACGACATCCACCCTGCTAGCCCAGGCTGCCGACCTGGAACCTATCCCCTGATCGAAGAAGAAGCAGAAGAAGAACTTCAATACAAGCAAACATCACTCTCACGTCATGATCATCGCATAACCTGTACCTGCAACTGTTGTTGTAATAATCTGTGAGCCACGAGGACTCAGCAATCCCATTACCATGGGTATCAAGACTAGCAAAGCTTAAAGGGAAGGAAGGGGTAAAGTGGTGAGGTTGCAGCAGCGACTAAGCATATATGATGGCTAACATACGCAAATAAGAGCGAGAGGAGAGCAAATGGAATGGTCGTGAAGCTAGCAATGATCAAGAAGTGATCCTGAACTCCTACTTACGTCAAACATAACCCAAAGACCATGTTCACTTCCCGTACTCCGCCGAGAAGAGACCATCATGGCTACACACGCGGTTGATGCGTTTTAATTCGGATCTGGTGTCAAGTTATCTACAACTGGACATTAACAAATTCCCATCTGCCTATAACTACAGAGCAAAACATGGCATGGCAAGGCAACCAACAGTAATAAGACATGTTTGTGAAGCTAAGCATGGCAAGAGCAAGTCAATAGGGTACATGGATCACTACCAACAAGCATGGCAACAACTGAACTTAATGTTAACAGGCTGACAGCAACATTATGAAGCAACTATAGATCAAGATTAAAACAAGCTACGACAAGCTATAAATGCAACCAGGGGCATGTATGGATAGAGAATGACATGTAGAACAAAACTTATTTAGTGAACATCTCCACATTATGCATAGAATGACCTGTAGCAGCAGGTTTGCATAGCATCACGAAATAACAGATTCAGCCTAGCAAAACAGCAACAACAAGTACACTACTTAACAAGCTCGATTCACTCATCACAAAGCAATGCATGACAAGATAAGCATAGCATCAGCAAGAAGACATGTTTATGAAACAAACCAAGGTAACAACAAGTTCATAGCATGCAAGGATCAACTACAACAACCTTGGCAAAATTGAATAACATGTAAACAATCTGCCAGGAAACATTTTGGAGCAAAAGTAGAGCACGAAAATGACATGCTAGACTACTCCATAATTGCAACCAAGGGCATGAATGGATATGCAATAACCATTTGTTCAAAACATCCTTAATGAAGTATCTCCAAATATGCATGGATCTCTCTGTAGCATCATGTTTACATGGCATCAAAATAACAGCAGAACAGGGACTAAAATCAGCAACATCATGATGCCTAGTTTGCATGCTTGTGCTAGTCACCACATTGATCACAAAAATACATGGTAAGAACCACTGTAAAGATGGCATGGCATAGATCAAAACACATGTAGACATCAACCTCATAGGATGCACACATCAATCATGGCAAAAATGACAAATGAGCATGTTCTATTAACAGACAATAGAAAACATCATGAAACACTCTTGCAACGATGACTCAGGCATCAAGATGAGCTCAAATGAACATGATGCATTGGAATGAAATGAAGTACTCGTCGAGGCGAACAATTTGACATATTACACGCACAAAACGGAGCTATAGATGCAGAGATACTATGCGATGAACATGACATGATAACGTCATAGATTCGGGGACTTAGGCAAAATTATACATCGCGAAAAGTCAACCCGGGACAAGGACGTGCGGGACGAGGAGATCCGGGCGTGGGGAAGGATCGTTTGGATGGAGGGAGTGGTGGATCTGATCCACTCCCTCAGATCCGGCCGGAGCTCCGGCGAGGCAAACTCCGGCGAGCTCCTCGCGGCGCGGGGAGGAGCAGGAGGTCGGCGAGGGCGACGTGGAGAGGAGGGAGCAGGGAGGCGGCGCTCGGGGCACGGCAAGGCGGAGGCCGGAGATGCCGGCAGGGCGGGCGGCCATGGCGCAGAGGCGGGTCGGCGCGGGGAGGCCGGGCCTCGCGGCGGCGGCGGAGCGCCGGACAGCGGGGCTGCGTGGGCGCCTCGGCCGGAGAGGCGAGGGGGTGACCGGCGGCGGGGAAGACAGGAGGCGCGGTGGCGGAGGGCAGTGCCGGCGGCGGCGGGCACAGCAGCCGGCGGCGGGGGAAGCGGGCGCGGGCGGCGCGGGAGCCGGGCGGCGCGCGGGCCCGGTCGCGGCTCGGGCGGGCCGGTCTCGGGCCCCGTGGGCCGGCGGCGGGCGCGAAGGAGAGAGAGGGAGGGTGCGGGTGAGGTGGCGGCTTCCTATTGGGCGCGGAGGCGGCGGCTGATTCGTCGGAGCGACGTGGAGGCTGGACATGTTCGGCGGGGTTGGACATGTCCGGCGCGCGAGGGGAGCGGGGCTAGGGTTAGGGGTGGTTTCATCCGCGAATTTCGGGGGAGGGGCTATTTTATAGGTAGAGGGAGCTAGGAGAGTCCAAATAAGGAGCGGTTTTCGGCCACGTGATCGTGATCGAACGACCGAGAGCATGGAGGGGAGTTAGATGGGTTTTAGTCCACTTTGGAAGGGGTGTTAGGCTGCAAAGAGAGAGGGGCTTTACGGTTACCCGGTTAACCGTTGGAGTATCAAACGAACTCCAAATGGCACGAAACTTGACAGGCGGTCTACCGGTGCTATACCAAGGCCGCTTGGCAAATCTCGGGCCATTCTGAGAAAGTTTAACACCCACTCACGACAGGAGACGAAAAGGGGAACGCCGGAGGGCATAGGAGTGCCGGATTGCGAAACGGACAACGGGGAAAATGCTCGGATGCATGAGATAAACACGTATGCAATGCAATGCACATGATGACATGATAAAATGCAACACGCAAGCAAATGACATGGCAACTATGGTGAATAACTGGCGGACACCTGGCGCATCGAAACCGGGGCGTTACACGTTTGGTACACCCAAAGCATTCCTATGGTATCCGGGAGTTGCACAATCTCATAGTCTAAGGAAATGATACTTGACATTAGAAAAGCACTTAACAAACGAACTACACGATCTTGTGCTATGCTTAGGATTGGGTCTTGTCCATCACATCATTCTCCTAATGATGTGATCCCGTTATCAATGACATCTGTCGAATTTTGGGTTCCGGCAGACCCTTGAGGTTCAAACTCTGGGGTGCGCACGAAGATCTTTCCCCTACCAACTCGCGTCTCGAGGGCTCGTAAGGAATCTAGACTAGAAAGAAGAACACACAAGGGACACGAGGTTGATACTGGTTCAGGCCACCATTGTGGTGTAATACCCTACTCTAGTGTGTGGTGTGGAGGATTGCCTCAGGGGCTGATGATGAACAATACAAAGGGAGAACAGCCTCGTGAGGGGTTGTTCTTGAGCTGGTGCGATGAACTGCTTGGGTGGGTTCAGTCGCCCCCCTCTCTCTCTAGTGTATGTGTGATCTGGATCCCTCCTCTCTCTACTGTGGTGGCTAGTCCTATTTATAGAGGGAGGCCCTGGGCCTCTTCCCAAATAATGAGCGGGAAGGGCGCCAACAATTGGCCATTTTGAAGGGGAACATCTAGTACACTTATCCTGACTAAAGTTGGTCTTCGACTGCCAAAGACTCTGGCGGTGACACCGTCCTGGGCTCCATGATGACTTCCATCCTGCCGTTTTGCTGGTCTTGGTCTTGTTGCACCGGAACGGTAACCTTTGCCTGATGCCTTGGCATGTGCTTGCCCCCTTTGCACCAAAGGGGAAACAAGGACACTGCGTAGGCCGGCGCCCGCCTGGCGCCCGCCTGGTCTCGATCATCATGGCTTGTGTCACGGGCTCCTCGCGAGGTGCCCTGCCTTGATCTCTCCGCCTCCTCGCGAGCCTGCCTGACGAGGCTGCTCCTGAGGAAGCTTCCCGTCGTCCGCCCCGCGAGGGTCTTGATCTTGAGCTGATGAAGCTGGGCTGCACTGGGCCTTCGCTTGAGCCACGCCACAGGCAGGCAAGTCTGGGGACCCCCGTTCCCAGAACACCGACAGTAGCCCCCGGGCCCAAGGCGCACTCGGACTTGGCTTAGCAGATAAGTGAAGGGGCAAGTGCGAAGCGCCGCATGCCCCAATAGCCTGCGGCCTTGGGCGCCGCGTGGCGGTTGATTGGATGCGGGCGTCCCCGCTTCCCCACAACACCTCGGCAACCGTTCATCTGACAAAGAGAGGTTCTCGGGCTAGACTTACTTGCTTCGTTCTTGTTCGCCTTGTTCCAGATCCCCTTTCTCACTCTTCTCCTTCTTGCTCCTGAATCCTCCAGATCCGTCTCAATCCTTCCCACCCGGCAAGCCATGGTGCCTCGCAAGACCCCGATCGAAGCCTGGTACTCGCCGGCTCTGGATCCCCCGAATGTGTTGGAGAATAATCTCGCCCTCATGCGCCTAATGATGGTGGCGCAGGGCAACGAGGGGGCGACCGTGCTTAAGGCCGGCTCCGCCGAGCCTGAAGGCAAGGGGAGCACCTTCTACCCGCTCTTTGTGAGCGCCATCATCACCGGTCTGGTGCCTCCTTTTTCCGAGTTCTTCCTTGCTGTTCTTCGCCAATACAACCTGCAAGCTCTGCGCCTCCACCCCAACTCTGTTCTTCTCCTGGCGATTTTCACCTACTATTGTGAGGCTCATGTTGGGGTAATGCCCTCTGTGGCCTTGCAGCGTCATTACTTCTCCCTCCGAGTTTCTAGGGCCCACATCACCGCATGTGCGAGCTTTATCACATACTCCAACTCCAATGCCATCTCGAAGCCCGGGAAGAGGATCGACGGCTTCCGGAGCAAGTGGGTCGTGGTGGATGTTGGGCGCATCCACCCTCGACTGGTGTTGCCTACGGGGCAGCCCAAGGCCGTTGACGCGTGGTCTCGCGCGGAGCTTGTCGACCCCCGCGCGAAGGTGGTGTTGAAGAGGATGAACACAGACCTGAGGCCAGGCAACTTGGGGGCGACGAAGCTGATCGGGGCTACGCTCCTGAGGGAGTTCCTGGAGCACCGGGTGGCTCCACTATGGGAGCACTCGCTCCCATTGTGGAGGCTTGGGGAAGCAGATGCCGCCCT
This sequence comes from Triticum dicoccoides, assembly GCF_002162155.2. Taxonomy (NCBI): domain Eukaryota; kingdom Viridiplantae; phylum Streptophyta; class Magnoliopsida; order Poales; family Poaceae; genus Triticum; species Triticum dicoccoides. Next base: position 467,604,283 of record NC_041385.1, on the reverse strand, counting down.
TTGCCTAAGCTCTGAGGCCCTGGCCGACGAAGATCTGGCCGCGGCTCTCCACTCCTTGGTTGGGGGAGACGTGGCGAGCCTGGAGGGCACTCCTGTCCCCCTGTTCTTTCCGACGATTGGGAGCAGGTGGTGAGCGCCATGCCCACCTTCAACGGTGAGGAGCTGGTGCCTGCAGAAGCTCCCGTGGATCTGGTGGCGTTGGCGATGGTGAACGTGTCCTCCGACGACTTCAGCGGGAGTGAGGAGGAAGAAGAGCCTGACTCTAAGGCGACCGGCGAGGAGTCGGGGGAGTCCTTTCCTCGGCGCAGGTCCCGCGCCCTCCGCTCCATGACGGACGACGACGAGGCTGGGGAGGACTCTCCCTTGATCCCGAGGAAGGGCAGGTCGGGGCTGGTTCCCCCAGGGTCTGCTCTGGTCCTGGGGCAGTCTGAGGCCAGCTCCGGCCCTCCTGACGCGCCTTCTGCTTTCAGGCCTCCCAAGGCTGACCCCAGCTGTAGGCTCTTGGGCTTCAAGTTTGGCCGGAGGCTACTTGAGTCCTTGAACGATGACCAGTAAGTGCTCGGTTCATGTTTTGCTTCATTTTTGTCACCAAGGCTTGACGTCTGCATCCTTTTGGCCAGGCCGGCGCCTGCAGCAAAAAGGTTGAAAGGGTCCTCGGTGACCCTACTTGGGGCGAGTTCATCTGCCGGGGCCGCGCCTTCATCCGCGGGGAAAGGAGGCAGCGAGGCTCGCACCTGTCCTGCCCGATCGTCCTCACGAGGCCAGCAGGGACGTTCCGGCGAGGAGTCAGCCCCCGTGGCCCCGCTGACTCTGGAGGTGCCTGCGCTTGCTGCTGTCGCCGGGGTGGCCAAGGCCCAGGGGGTTCCTTCCTCCCAAGCCGTGATCACGCTGCCGTCCTCTCCGCCTATTCCACCGGCTCCCATTTCTTCCGACTCCTCCGCCATCCTGGACCGGGCTGCCAATGAACTGAGCCTGTTGCGGGAGGATCTTCGGAGCGCAGATCCCCGCCTGATGGCCGGGCGCTTGGAGCTAGCCTCTGGCTGGGCCCGCTCCACTGCCTCCGTCCGAGCGGCGCGGAGCCAGGCCGTGTCTGCCTCCGATGAGGAAAAGCAAGCTGCCTCCCAGGCCAAGGCCACCCGCGATGCCGCCTTGGGTGACGCTGAGGATGCCCTGGGCCGCTGCAAGGTGCTGGAGGACGAGCTTCAAGGCCTGTGTGACGAGCTCGCGAAGGAGGTCCACAGCCACCAGGAGAAGAAGGAGGAGATGAAGGCTCGGGAAGCTATCGTCAGGGACTGGGACACCGGACTTGACGACCATCACGGCCGGTTGGAGACACTGGAGCAGGCGCTGAAGGTGGAGAGGGTCGAGCTAGACGGCAAGGCAAAGGTCCTGGCTGAGGATCGAGTGGCCTTCGCCAAGCTGGAGGATAAAGCTCGCACTGCGCTAAAGACGCTTTGTGAGGGCGGCTTAGAGAAGCCGTTGGCTGGCGCAGAGGACGGCCCTACCGAGCTGCTTCCCTTCCTGGTCCGTGCACTTGAAGATGTCGCGGACGGCCTTGGTCCTACGACCGAGGCCGAGGCGCGTGCCCTGTCTTCTGCAGCGCTGACGCGTGTCCTCACCCATGTCTACCTTTGCGACCCCAACGTCGACCTCGACAGCCTGCTGGAACCTGTGAGCGGCGACCTTGCCACTGCTGCTGCTGAGGTCATGAAAGGCCGAGCCAAGGCTTTTCTGGGGAGGTTCCGCACCTTCAGCACCTTACCCAGGCGCGATGCCGCTAGCTCCGCACCCTTAGAAGGTGGAGCCGCCCAGCGTGACTCCACCACTGGCGGCGGCGCCACTAGAAAGTAATCCCTTCGCGGCTTCTGTCCTATTTTAATTCCTACAACATGCACCATGCCTTGTGGAGGCGTTTAAACTTGTGTTTGGCGTTGTGAAACAATCTATGGCTTGTAATATTTGCTTTTGAATTCCCTAGAATTTGCATTTTCCCCTCCTATTTGCTTGTGTTCTACGTCGGCACGGCCCGGCCCCGCACATACCTCAGCCGCCGTTAGCCCCGACCGAAAACCAGGACGGGACTAAGGAGTGAGGGGCTACGTGACCAGTTAGGCTCCTGAGTCGCGATGCTCAGGGGTCCCCCTTGACGCGCAAACAGCAAGTAGGGAAGGGAGGCATAGGAGTGGATTTGTTGTTCTACATCGGCAGGGCCCGGCCCTACGCATTACCTCAGCCGCCGTTAGCCCCGACCGGAAACCAAGACGGGACTAAGGAGTGAGGGGCTACGTGACCAGTTAGGCTCCTGAGTCGTGATGCTCAGGAGTCCCCCTTGATGCGCAAACGAGCTTTCGTACCTTGGCTCCGCTCGGGGAGGGGCGCGCGACGACCAGGTTTGAGGGACCTGGCTGGGTGGTGTGTGCTCGGGCGTGGCCCGGGCCCAACCCCCATGTCCAGCCCCCTCGCGCGTCACTCTCGAGGGAAGGCGTTGCGATGGTACCGGACACTGAGCTCCGGGCTCCCTGAGGTTGATACGGCCGTGGGCCACCCTCGGTTGTTTATCACCAGCGGGGAGCATAGTGCTTCCGTATGTGTACGGGCATAGCCGCTCCTCGGCAGTGTCATCAGCCAGCGCGGAGCATGGTGCTTCTACTGGTGCGTGGGAGGGGGATCCCCTCCGGGAGGAGCCCCCGGGGCGTGTACAGCCCCGCCCTGACACGTGGCCGGCACGGTAGGGCTAGGAGAGGTGTATCTGGGAACCCGTGGGCCAGTGCGGGACTCACGAGGCCCTACCTCGAGGCGGGTTTCGCCAGGCTCTTGGCCTTTATCAATGGTATGTTCCTGTAAGGTGGTTAGAATGCAAATGCTCTACGTCCTCAGGTCCCGGCCCTCGAGCAAGCTCAGCCGCCACTGGTATGATAGGTCGTGATGCCTTGGGTCAAGGCTAGGGCGTGAGGGCTGGAGAGCCAGTAAGAGCCCATGAGTCGTGATGCTCAGGCACCCCCCTTTTAATGTGCAAGCGCTTTGCATGAGAGTGGAGAGGTCCATGATAGGGAGCAGAAGATAATCACGGGAATCAGGTTAAACATGGAAGGGCAAATCCATTTAGATAGATGCATAATAAGCAACCGCCACTAGGTCAGGCCCGAGCTGCTTGGGGATAATGCAGCCCGAGGGGCGCCCCCAACAAGGTAAGCAAAGAACATGAGCAAAACGGATACATGCTGCAGGGACGGACCCACGCGACCTGGGAATGATGCAGCCATGTGGGCGCTCCCAACTGAAAATGGAACTTTGAAAGATGTCACCTGATACCGTTGAAGATGAAGGGAGGCTCAAGTAGCGAACGACGCGCGGCGAGGAAGCCGACCTTCACAAGCTCCCGGGACCTGGAGCCTCGGGAGGCTCCGGGGGCACAGGTGGATCTTCGAGGGCCATCTCCATCTCCGCTAGGACCGTGCGAGGCCTGACCTCCTGAGCCTCCAGAATGCTCCTCAGCAGGCGCTGATGAGCGGCGACCGCGGTCGGCAGGCCGAAAGGCATGCGAACGTAGCTGTGAGGTGGACCCTCGCAACGCCCCACACGCGAAGTCCAGAGGCGCTCCTGAGACGCGCCTCGGTTGATCCCTGGCACGTCGATGCAGACGCGCAGTCCGCCATTCTCGCCTGGATGGGGGGCTGCGGCGGGTAGGCGGCGGCTGCCGCGCATGACTCTTGACTCTTGTAGCTCCTCAGTGTTTCTCGCGATGAACTCCTGAGGGTTTGGCCCTCCTTGCCTCATTCCATCCTGAGGAAAGCGCGCCTTGAAGCAGGCCTCCAAGTGGTGCCCGAGCGCCTCCCTCGTGACCTTGGCAAGGTCGGTGGCTCTCCAAGAAAGAGCCCCTGAGCCCTGCCCGAGGAGGGCGCCGGGCGCGCCTTCCTATGTGATAGAGGGTGGCGCCCCCTGAACGGACGCGAATCCTGACGCAACACCTCCGGATGTCCCCGCCTCCTGATGGCTTGGGCTAGGCGAAGCCTTCTTCTTCTTAGGGACTGCCTCGGGAAGTCTCCTGCTCCTGTGATCTGGGTCTTCGATTACCGTGGCTTGGAAGGCACACTCAAGAGAACACACTACATCCCTTTCCTCACAGGGTACTGTGATGACTCCACCGCTTCCTGGCATCTTGAGGACATTGTAGCCATGGTGAGTCACTGCCATGAACTTGGCCAGGGCTGGGTACCCAAGGATGGCATTGTATGGCAGGAGAATGTGGGCGACGTCAAAGTCAATGAGCTTGGTGCGGTAGTTGTTACGCTGCCCAAAGGTGACTGGAAGGCGAACCTGCCCTATCAGAATAGTGGAACCATCAGTGACTCCTGAGAAAGGCTTGGTCGGCTGAAGCTGATCATATGGCACTTGGAGATTGTTGAATGTCTTGATGGACAAGACGTTGAGTCCTGCTCTGCCATCGATGAGGGTCCTGGTGACTTGCACATTGCTGATGACTGGGGAACAAAGCATTGGGAGGACTCCGGCCGTTGCTGTGCACTTGAGCTGATTCACTGAGCTAAACGTGATAGCACACGCAGACCACCTGAGAGGGCGCGTGGCCTCAAGCTTGGGGAGGACTGCATTCACCTCGCGAGCAAATTGCTTGAAGATGCATTGTGATGCTGGGGCCTGGGCGCCGCCCAGGATGCAAGCGATTGCGCGCGGCTCCTGGAAGCCCCCAGCCCCCTCGTCCTGATGTTGGTCTTCATTCCTCCTTGGCGGTGGAGGCAGAGGAGGGAGGCCTGCATTGCCGTGCGGGCGATCCTCATGAGGCTGATCCCTCCAACCTCCCTCGCGAGGCTGGTCCTGCCAACGGTCCTCGCGAGGTCGGTCGCGCCACCCTTGGCGAGGACCACGGTCTTCCCATTGTCCTCCACCTCTTCCTCCTCCTCGGCCATAGCCCCGATCGTTGCGCTCGGGGCATCGGCCCATACGCCCATCTCGTACGGCCCTGAGCTCTTGGCATTCGTTGGTGTTGTGGGTGTGGAGGTCGTGGTACACGCAGTACCGGCTACCCTTGGATGACTCAGGCTGATCCCTGCCTCGCTTGGTGTCTGGCTCTGCTGCGAGCAAAACAGTCCCCTTGCGCTTCACGTCCTTGACCTTGGGCTTCTTCTCTTCTGGATTGGCAGCCGGAAGTTCGAGGAGGGAGAGGCGCCCTTCCTCAGCCCTGGCGCACTTGGTCGCCAAGTTGAACAGCTCCAGGGATGTGCACATGTCTTCCTGGATTGCTATCTCCTCTTTCATCTTGATGTCACGCACGCCATCGGAGAAGGCTGAGATGATGGCTTCCTCAGTCACCCTGGGGATCTTGAGGCGAGAGTTGTTGAAGTGCTGGATGTACTTCTGCAGGGTCTCTCCTGGCTGTTGCTTGATGCGGCGCAGGTCACTCATGGCCGGGGCCCGGTCGCGAGTGCCTTGGAAGTTGGCGATGAAGCGAGTGTGCATCTCGTCCCAGGAGGAGATCGTGCCAGGAGCCAGGTTCAGGAGCTAGGTGCGGGCACCGTCCTTGAGCGCCATGGGAAACCAATTCGCCATGACCCTTTCGTCCCTGTTGGCGGCTTCAATGCCTAGCTCGTAGATCTGTAGGAACTCCACAGGGTCTATAGTGTCATTGTAGCAAGGGGGCATGTCAGGCTTGAACTTGCCCGGCCATGCAACACTGCGTAGCTCGGGGGTGAAGGCGCGGCAGCCTGCGGTGGCCATCGGAGCCCTTTGCTGGTGCTGGGCTTGCTCCTGGAAATTCCCATGCACTGCCGCTTGGAGCAGCGTGGGGTCTTGACGTGGTGGCGCAGGGATGCGGTCATGGTACACCGATGCTGGGAGCACGCGGGCACCTTCTTGGGGGTGAGGGATTTCTTGGCAACTCATTTCTTGCCGTGCAGGCGCCAGACACGGTGGGTCTCGTCCTGGGGCCGCGCGCCTTGGAGCCAAGGCGCCTTCCTGGGGAGGAGGTGGCGGAGGCACCTCTTGGTCCACGCCTCCTGTGCAGGATGGAGGGCGAGGCAGCGAGAGGGATGGCGTAGGAGAGCCCCCTGTGGCCCTGACGAGCTCGGTGATGTGGGCGAGCCAGTACTTGTAGAGGTCGTCGATGGGACGGTAGTGCAGGAGCTCACGCGCCAGGAGCAGCGTAGCGTGCGCGTCCGCGGGGGCGCGACGGGCGTGGGACGACGAACCGGCTGGAGTCAGCGACGGGGTGGCGGTGCGGCCTTCCTGCCACACCGAAGGATGCAGGGACGAGTCGTGCTGCTCGTGCCCCGCCGTGCCGGTGGCAGCGTTGGCGGCAGGCGACGGGGAATGACGGGGGCGTCCACCGACGGGCGCCGTCTGGGTGACGCGGGTGGCGAGAGCAGCCCGATGCTCGGTGCGAGCCCGACGAGCGTCAGCCATGGATACAACGGAAGATCACATGCGACCAGCGGAAGAAAGATTCCAGCGCACCCCTACCTGGTGCGCCAAATGTCAGATTTCGGGTTCTGGCAGACCCTTGAGGTTAGAACCCTGGGGTGCGCACGAAGATCTTTCCCCTACCAACTCGCGTCTCAAGGGCTCGTAAGGAATCTAGACTAGAAAGAAGAACACACAAGGGACACGAGGTTTATACTGGTTTAGGCCACCATTGTGGTGTAATACCCTACTCCAGTGTGTGGTATGGTGGATTGCCTCAGGGGCTGATGATGAACAATACAAAGGGACAACAACCTCGCGAGGTGCTGTTCTTGAGCTGGTGCGATGAACTGCTTGGGTGGGTTCAGTCGCCCCTCTCTCTCTCTAGTCTATGCATGATCTGGATCCACCTCTCTCTACTATGGTGGCTAGTCCTATTTATAGAGGGAGGCCTTGGGCCTCTTCCCAAATAATGAGCGGGAAGGGCGGCAACAATTGGCCATTTTGAAGGGGAACATCTAGTACACTTATCCTGACTAAAGTTGGTCTTCGATTGCCAAAGACTCTGGCGGTGACGCCGTCCTGGGCTCCATGATGACTTCCATCCTGCCGTTCTGCTGGTTTTGGTCTTGTTGCACCGAAACGGTAACCTTTGCCGGATGCCTTAGCCTGTGCTTGCCCCCTTTGCACCAAAGGGGAAACAAGGACACTTCGCAGGCCGGCGCCCGCCTGGCGCCCACCTGGTCTCGATCGTCATGGCTTGCGTCACGGGCTCCTCGCAAGGTGCCCTGCCTTGATCTCTCCTCCTCCTCGCGAGCCTGGCTGACGAGGCTGCTCCTGAGGAAGCTTCATGTCGTCCGCCCCGCGAGGCTTGGCCCCTCGCAAGGGTCTTGAGCTTGAGCTGATGAAGCTGGGCTGCACTGGGCCTTCGCTTGAGCCACGCCGCAGGCCGCAGGCAGGCAAGTCTGGCGACCCCCGTTCCCAGAACGCCGACAATATCCAATGTCTATGGTCAGGAAACCATGACCATCTATTGATCAACGAGTTAGTCAACTAGAGGCTCACTAGGGACATGTTGTGGTCTATGTATTCACACATGTATTACGGTTTCCGGTTAATACAATTAGAGCATGAACAATAGACAATTATCATGAACAAGGAAATATAATAATAACCATTTTATTATTGCCTCTAGGGCATATTTCCAACAATACAAACAACTTTTAACCCCTCTCCTTGAAGTCATTCTGAACCTTCGCCGGTGAGTGAATGCAATAGGGGGGGGGGTCCTTCCCACACGACCCAGAAAATGTTGGGGATAGCCGAGCGGCTACTGACGATCGCCATAGAATAAATGTATGAGAAGTCTCCCCGGTCCCACACATTACATCTCGACATTATGTTTCTGATCCGAGAGACATATCAAACGGTTACGCCGCAATATCGTGTGAAAAAGGTGGACATCAACATTTATTTTATGGATAAGTTTGTGATAGGTACGTTAACACACATAGTTCAAGAATGTAAAATGTGTGCGGTGCATCTATTAACGCCAACGTGTCCATTTTCATAACTGTGTGCGATAGGTATTCTTATCACACACGCACACTGGTTTGAAACATTTGCCGTATTACCATGAATCGCACACACATATGAGACGAAACCGTGTGTGCGTCCGTCGGGCATCGCAAACGTTTCACGTCAAAGAACCGTCTGTTCTCTATTTTTCATCGCACACGCTGTTTTCTTTCTAACTGTGTGCACATTATTTTATTCGCTCATGTATACTTTTTTTCCCTTTAATTTATTATTCGAATTGGAAATTTTGAAATAAGAAACGTGGAATTCAAATTCTCAGCACAATGATTCAACAACAAATCCATAAATAAAATTGGCAGTACAATATATTCAGGATTAGACAACAATTAACTATGATGAACCACAATATTTAGAGGAGGTAAAGGTGAAGAGACTTGTGTAAATCATTTTGGCTGCCGATGGTGTTGAAGAAGTGGAATGCCCATAATGTGCCCTCCTGCATGCCATAGGTACGAACAACTTTTGTCCAACCCTTGTGACGATCGCCCGCCCATCCTTCACCGCCTTCAGGAAGACTTCTAGAGCATTATCATGGTAGAATGAATTATATACTTTAACCTTAGTTGCCTCCACTCCGGTCATGTAGTTTGCAAGGTAATCATCAGTAAATAGCTTCGAAAACCACTAAAAAGAGAAAAATTCAGATACTCAGGTCCAATAGAGTAACTTGTTGTGGGCAGGGGAAAAATGCAACATATTACTTACCATCCTAAAGTTCACTGTTCTCTTGGACAAAGTGTAAAGAAAGAGGTTAATTCCCATCACCCATTTCTTTCGCCTAACAATCTTTCTTAGTTTCCTCACTTGATGCTTGTTCATGAATATCTCATTGCCCCATATGCAAAAGGGATCGAAGCATGGATCAACTGCTCATATATGTACCTACAAGCAACCAGTAAATGTTAGAAGCTAAACTGAGATTGCTCAAATGATGTAAAATACAACTACCTACGTTCCTAAGTGCAAGTATTTTTAGAGATTTCAATATGAGCTACATAGGGATGTATATAGAATTATAGGTATATTTTAGATTAGAATCTAGATTCACTCATTTTTCTTCGTATGTAGTCTATATTGGAATATCTAAAAATACTTATATTTAGAAACAGATGGTGTATAAGACATGGGATGCAGCTAACCTTGACGACAAACAACAACATTGCCCATTGTAGCCCCGTGTAAGTTGAACGTGCAACTAATCCCTGGGTTGTTTTGGTAATTCTTAACAACATATGGCCCATTGAACTAATGCTCTTTCAAGATGATCATTTCAGAAAGTTCAATGATTGGCATGGCATGGACTAGAGATGTGGACCCCTCAAAATGCTAAGGATACATATTGGAAACAAGTTCAAGACTCTACATTTTCTTTTTAGTGATCCAAGATCACATTGAGTCCATAGGAAAGACAATACTATTAAACGGGGATGAGGTGTTTCTTAATGGCTTTCTTGCTCAAAATGCTTAGTGATATGCTCCAAAACCCTCAGCCACTTTCTCATTTCCACATATGTCCTAAACCTAAAAGTCAAACTCAGCCCCAACGATTTGATCTATCCGGCGCCACCGAGTTCTCTTGACATAGCCACTGCCACAAACCCGAGTCACTTCGGTTTCACTAATAGGGATCTCGGTCTCACCGAGATCGGATTGCAAACTCCCTATTTCCTTTTCGTAATATTTTGGTCCCACCGAAATGAGCGAATCGGTCCCACCGAGTTCGCAATGCAAATTCCCTATTTCCTTTTCGTAATGTTTCGGTCTCACTAAGATGAGCGAATTGGTCCCACCAAGTTTGCCTGACCAACTCCCTGTGTGACAATTACTAAAATCAGTCTCACCAAGATTACATTATGCCCTAACCCTAGCACATCGGTCCCACCAAAAAGCCTAACATTCATATTTTGACCTGAATCGGTCTGACCGAGTTTTACCATTCGGTCTCACCGAGTTTGGGAATCTGTGTGTAACGGTTAGATTTTGTGTGGAGGTTATATATACCCCTCCACCCATTCTTCATTCGGGAGAAAGCCATCAGAACGTACCTACACTTCCACTACTCATTTTCCGAGAGAGAACCACCTACTCATGTGTTGAGACCAAGACATACCATTCCAACCACAAGAATCTTGATCTCTAGCCTTCCCCAAGTTGATTTCCACTCAAATCATCTTTCCACCATAGACAAATCTATGTGAGAGAGTTGAGTGTTGAGGAGACTATCATTTGAAGCACAAGAGCAAGGAGCTCGTCATCAACACACCATCTATTACCTTTTGGAGAGTGGTGTCTCCTAGATTGGTTAGGTGTCACTTGGGAGCCTCCGTCAAGATTGTGGAGTTGAACCAAGGAGTTTGTAAGGGCAAGGAGATCGCCTACTTCATGAAGATCTACCAGAGTGAGGCAAGTCCTTCGTGGGCGATGGCCATGGTGGGATAGACAAGGTTGCTTCTTCGTGGACCCTTTGTGGGTGGAGCCCTCCGTGGACTCGCGCAGCCGTTACCCTTCATGGATTGAAGTCTCCACCAACGTGGATGTACGATAGCACCACCTATCGGAATCACGTCACAAATCTCCGTGTCAACATTGCGTTTTCTCCCTCCAAACTCCTCCCCTTTTCCTTCATATGCAATGATTTACATTCCGATGCTATACACTTTGAATTGCATGTGTTGGTTGATTGCTTGACTAGTGCTAAGTTGTTAAAATCCGCCAAGAATTAAAATTGGGAAAAGGCTAGGTTTTTATTTGGTCAAGTAGTCTAATCACCCTCCTCTAGACATACTTTCAATCCTACATGAGTACATGGAAAGCCAATGTTAACTACAACAGGGTTAACATCCACCAAAAATAGCAAATGGTAATAAAACGACAACATCTGTAGTGATATCTTCATTGCGAAAGAGTAGCACGGTAGCAAAGGGACGGATTAGAAAATGGATAAAATTGTTTACTACAACAGACAACCTAGTATATCCATTCAAACTGGTACTGATAGAAATGAAATTGTCAGAGTTAAACATCGCAAGGCAGGTGCTACTAGAGTAGAGAATGGCCCTGTTGTCTATTAAAAGGTAGGGAAAATAGATAAGACGGGCTAGACGTGTTTACTATAATATGCTTAATACATGAACCGTGAAAAACATGGCCACTACAACTGGTATTGGTAAGATTCAACTGGTGAGTTCATACTTGGTAAGTCCTGAGGGGTAGTGGCTAGGGCACTTCATATGGACAAGAGCCCGTTCCAAGTTGGCCGCAGTGGAGGCGAGGTGTTCATCCGGGTCGAAGAGTGGATCAGTGCCGCCGACATGTGTACCTACAAGAAGAAAGGAAATGTTAGAAGCCAAACTACAATTGCACAAATGATGTAAAATACTGTAAGACATGGGATGCTGCTAACCTTGACGGCAAACAACAGCATCGCCCGTTATGGCCCTGCGTAAGTACATGGAAAGGCATGTTAAGTACAACCGGGTTAGCATCCACCAAAAATAGCAAATGGGCAGCATCTCTAGTATATCTTCATTGCTGAGAGTAACACGGTAGCAAAGGGATAGATTAAAAAATGGATACAATTGTTATTTGCTACAGGCTTAACAACATCCTAAGTCGTGTTTTGTAAGTTTGTAGCCATTGAAATACAACTTTTAAAAAATGGATACAACTGTTAATTGCAACAGGCTTAATAGCCATTGAAACCGGTACTTAGAAAAATGTAATTGGAAGAGTTAAACATCGCAAGGCAGTTGCTGCCAAAGCAGAGAATGGCCCAGTTGTCTATAAAAAGGTTAGGAAAATAGCTAAAACGTGTTAGGCATGTCTACTACAACATGCTCAATACATCGACCATGCAAAACATAGCCATTAATTGCAACTGGTATTGGTAAGATTGAACGGGTGAGTTCATACTTGGTAAGTCCTGAGAGGTAGTTGCTTGGGAACTTCATCTTGGCCAGAGCCCGCCAAGTCAGCAGCGGCGAAGGCGAGCTGTTCCTCCGGGTCGAAGCGTGGATCAGTGCCACTGACATGTGTACCTACATGCAACCAGTAAATGCTAGAAGTTAAGCTGCAATTGCACAAATGATGTGAAATACTGTAAGACATGGGATGCAGCTAACCTCGACGACAAACAACAACATCGCTCGTTATGACCCTGCATAAGTACATGGACAGGCATGTTAAGTACAACAGGGTTAGCATCAACCAGAAATAGCAAATTGGCAACATCTCTAGTGATATCCCGAGTCATGTACTGTAAGTTTGTTGCTAGTATTGGTGAAATTGAGCTGGACAGTTAATACTTGAACATAACACAATGTGGGGTACTGAAATAAACAAGGCACGAACATGCTTAATACATCAACCATACAAAACATAGCCATTGCAAGTGGTATTGGTAAGATTGAGCTGGTCAGATCATACCTGGTAAGTCCTCGGGGTAGTCGCTCGGGCACTTCATCTACGCCAGAGCCTCCACCAAGTCAGCAGCGGCGGAGGCGAGGTGTTCCTCCGGGTCAACACGCACATCAGCCATCATGCCATTGACCGCCATCAACTCCTCGACCTTCACGTGATATGTGGTTGGGCTTGCGCGACCATGCTCTAGAGGTAGGGGCGATGGGGATTTGGAGGCCTAAGGATGTTACGCATGCGCCGTTTAAGCAACCAGGCTGGGGCCACAGATGTGGTCACGGCGGCGACAGTTTGAGCCACCGGTAGGGGGGAGGGGGGGAGATACTGAGGAAATTTGATGGGTGGGGATGTGGTGGGAGGAATAAATTCTGAAATTGTGCGCCTAATTAAAATTTCACTCCGAAACTTGAAAATTGGGCGGGGGAAACACACATCACAAATGAAGCGCGTAAAATACTCGTGTGCAAGAGAAGAGAAAATTGGCAGATCCCGTCTCCAAAAAAATGTACACGTGTAGTTGATTTTTTTCGGTCAATGGTACGCTTGGTTTATTAGGAAACATCACACAAGTAACTGACTTATGGATCATTAACGCAAAAAACGCACACAAGTACGCCATAGAAACCGTGTGTTTTGTGATCTTATAATAATTCTTATATCTATCAGCATCTCCAACCGCACCTAATTTCAAAAATCTCTTTCGTTGTATCAGGATTATTCAATGTACATGAACAAGGCAAGGTGACACCTGATGAGCAATCATCGGTTTATGAAATGCAATCAAGTGTCAACCTGCCTCGCTCGCATAGCCAGATTTCATCCTATGCAACAAGAGAGAGGCTTTCTACCATCCGCTAGTGCGGCAATTTAAGCTGGTGTGCGGCCAACTCGCGTGGCGAGGTGGGACTAAAAACCAGCTGCGGCCAGCTATAGTCTCCTTTGGTGGCTGCTGGCGAATGTTTCGGGAGTATTTGGGGTCGGGGTGCGGCTACAAAACTTCAGTGAACACATGATAATCAACGCTCAAAGCCGTCAAAGGATGCACTTACTAACATTGTATGTTAATAATAGATAGTACCAACTTAAAGTACTACTGGTAATTTTCTCTAGAACTAGTACATATGTAGTACTGGTAGATGCTCATAATTAATTATACAAACTTACGGGCGACACACGCACTAACTACTTCACATGCTTCCATCAGGGCATGCTGGCAAGACGCCAGCGTTCTCCTTCCCGGCCTTGTAGGTGGCAACCTACCGTACTTCGATCTCCGCCGAGCTCTCCTCAGCATGGCGTGCGTCCTCTTCTTTCTTGCGGTGGCAAGACTCTATTTTCTTGATTTCTTTCTGCCTTTTCCGCTCCTTCTGTGCGACTTTGGCCGCCTCTAGATCAACCGCCCATTCGGCCATGGCAGCCTCAAAGTTCGCCCAAGTAATTGTGTGTACGCCGGCGGCAATAAACTCGATGCGGCGAGATGCCATCGCTTCCTTACCATATGTGTGGTCGCGGGCGGCGAGGAACATGGCGCAACGCAATGCCATTACTTCCTTACCAGTTAGTGTGCGTCGTGGTGCAAAGAACAACGCTTGGAGAGAGCTCTGGGACGGAGTGGCCAGATAGCCGTATAGTGCGGTGGTTTTTAAGAGCTCAACGACAAATGACGAAGGAAATTTGGATTCCCTTATAATTTTGCTCGTTCATTATCGCACACGCTTCATCTCCCTCGCCTCCGGATACAGTGTGCGCTGAGCCTATTGTGTGTTGCGTTATGATTGGGCGGAACCCCAACCATGTGGATCACGCGTGTGCACCGTAGGATGCGCTACGATTGTATGACAATCCACGTCCCTCACATCACACACGTGCAGTTGTAGCTGGATCGGATTGATATGCGCTAAATGCCTAGAAAATGCACATAATCCCCTAAATATGGTAAAAGAGCCCGGAAAAATGCCAAATTTGAACATGGTGATTTGCATGGTGTATGTTCGTCGTTGAAAAAAACTCTAGGGCAAAGGACAAAGAAAATCTGGATTCTCCTTCAATCTTGGTGATTTCTCTCTCGAAAGCATGGAACTTCCTCGGTGATGGTTCAATTTATGAAGGGCGTGCATGACGACAAAAGCCAAACCTTCTCAAATTTTTACCAGGGCATGGTGAGGCCATACCATGGCACCATGCCAGACATCATGTTTTTCAAGCATTTATTTCATTTTCTATAGTTGAAAACCCAATAAACAAACGTCTATGGTTGACTATTACCACACATTTCATCGAAATATCTGCCCATTCCTTGTAAAAGGCATGCCAATTTACCAAATGGCATGAGCATGGTTTTTCAGGCCGTTCTTGTGTACCCTTTCAAGCACCGATTGTTTGAACTTGAATTATGTGCATTAATGCCTAGAAAATGCACATAATCCCCTAAATCTGGTAAATGAACCCGGAAAAGTGTCACATTTGAACACGGTGATTTGCAGGGTGTATGTTCATCATAGAAAAAACTCATGGACAAAGGACAAAGGAAATTTGGATCCCCCCTTCAATATTGGTGATTTCCCCCCTCGAAACCATGAAACTTCCTTGGTGATGGTTTGATTTTTGAAAGGCGTGCACGACAACATAAGCCAAACATTCTAAAAATTTTACCAGGGCACGGTGAGGCTATACCATGGCACCACGCTAGGCGTCATGTTTACCAAGCATGTATTTCATTTTTGTATAGTTGTTAACCCAGTAAAAACGTGCGTTTGTGGTTGACTATTGCCACACATTTCCTTGAAATCTCTGCCCATTCCTTGTAAAAGGCATGAGAATTTACTAAATAGCACGAGCACGGTTTTCCAGACCGTTCTTGCGCACCTTTCATGCACTGATTATTCGAATCTGAATTATGTGCATTAATGCCTAGAAAATTCACATAATCCCTAAATATGTTAAATGTGCCCGGAAAATGCCAAATTTGAACACATTGCATTGGAGGGGGTATGTTGATCGTTGAAAAAAAAACTGAATGACAAATTAGGACAGAAATTTGGATTCCCCTTCAATCTTGGTGATCCCCCCCGAAACCATGAAACTTGCTCGGTGATGGTTCGAGTTATGAAGGGCGTGCATGACAACATAAACCAAACCTTCTCAGCTTTTTACCAGGGCAAGGTGAGGCCATACCATGGCACCATGCCATGCGTCATGTTTTTCAAGCACGTATTTCATTTTTCTATAGTTGATAACCCAGTAAATGATGTGTTTGTGGTCGACTATTGCCACACATTCCATTGATATCTCTGCCCATTCCTTGTAAAAGGCATGAGAATTTACTAAATACCACGAGCATGGTTTTCTAGACCGTTCTTGTGCACCTTTTCATGCACCGATTGTTCGAATTTGAATTATGTGGATTAATGCCTAGAAAATGCACATAATTCCCTAAATATGGTAAATGAGCCCGGAAAAATGCCAACTTTGAACACGTTGCATTGGAGGGGGTATGTTGATTGTACAAAAAACTGAATGACAAACTAGGAAGGAAATTTGGATTCCCGGCCCCTTCAATCTTGGTGATTCCCCCCTCGAAACCATGAAAATTCCTTGGTGATAGTTCGATTATGAATGGCGTGCACGACGACATAAGACAAACCTTCTCAAATTTTTACCAGGGCATGGTGAGGCCATACCATGGCACCTTGCCAGCTGTCATGTTTTTCAAGCATGTATTTCATTTTTCTATAGTTGAAAAACCAATAGATGATGTGTTTTTGATTGACTATTGCCACACATTTCTGTGAAATCTCTTCCCATTCCTTGTAAAAGGCATGAGAATTTACTAAATAGCACAAGCATGGTTTTCCAGACCGTTCTCGTGCAACTTTTCATGCACCAATTGTTTGAATTTGAATTATGTGCATTACTACCTAGAAAATGCACATAATCCCCTGAATATTGTAAATGAACTCGGAAAAGCCAAATTTGAACACGATGATTTGCAGGGTTTATGTTCACCGTAGAAAAAAACTCATGGACAAAGGACAAAGGAAATTTGGATTCACCTTCAATCTCGGTGATTTACTATCGCATACGATTTATCTCCGTCACCTCTGCGAACCGTATGTGTTCACCCACACATGCAAAAGGAAAAAGAAAACCCTCGCCCACTTCGTCCCCACCCACTCGCCTCAAACTCCTTCGCAACTCTGCACCTCATCAACTTCTATTGCAGCGGCCACCCTAAGCTCAACAGACGTCATCGGTGAGCGGAGGTCGCGCTCTAAACGGCACGGGATTTCGCCCCGACCGCTTGCGGCCGCCTATATGCACCGACTTGCAGTGACATTCTAGACTCTGGTCGATTGGGGTATTCTGCGGTATTGGGCCAGGGATTTTTCTCATGGAGAAGGTAATCAATTTAGCAAAATATTCACTCATCTCTTATCGCAGTTGATACATCTCCAAAGTATTTATAATTTATGAAGTATTCATGCCACCATATTATCATTCTTGGATGTTTTACAATCATTTTATAGCAACTTTATATCATTTTTTTGGGACTAACCTATTGACCCAGTGCCCAGTGCCAGTTACTATTTTTTGCTTGTTTTTTACATCGCAGGAAATCAATATCAAACGGAGTCCAAACACCGCGAAACTCCTTGGAGAATTTTTATGGACCAGAACACCTAGGATGGGCCAGAGCAGCACCTCGGGGGTGCCCCGAGGGGGGCACAACCCACCAGGGTGCGCCTGCCCCCCAGGCGCGCCCAGGTGGGTTGTGCCCACCTCTATGGCCTCCTGCACCCCTTCTTCGCCCTATAAAATCCCAAATATTCTGAAACCCGTCGGGGTAGCCCTAGATCGGAAGTTCCGCCACTGGAAGCCTCTATAGCCACCGAAAACCAATCGGGATCCTGTTCCGGCACCCTACCGGAGAGGGGAATCATCTCTGATGGCCATCTTCATCATCCCGGTGGCTACCATGATGAGGAGGGAGTAGTCCACCCTCGGGGCTGAGGGTTTGTACCAGTAGCTATGTGTTTAATCTCTCTCTCTCTCTCGCGCGATCTTGAGATGTCATGATCTTGATGTATCATGGGCTTTGTTAACATAGATGGATCATATGATGTTTCTCCCCTCTCTACACTTGTTGTGATGAATTGAGTCTTTACCCTTTGAACTTTTGTCTTGTCAGATTGAATGTTCAGATCTGAGAACACATGATATATGTCTTGCATATGAATACCCGTGGTGACAATGGGGTATTATTTTGATTCACTTGATATATGTTATGGCACTCAAGTTGCGGATTCCCGAGGTCACTTTGGGGTAATCTATGCATAGGGGTTGATACACGTTTTTATTATCCTTTCTCCGATAGAAACTTTGGGGTTTCCTTGTAGTTCTTTGTGTGGATTGAGTATTATGAATGTGAAACTGTTTGATACATATCGTATAATTAACTCACGGGTAGTCGCGGTGACATTGGGGTATCTAGATGACATTAGAGTTGGTTGATATGCATCATATGGTGTTATTTTAGTATGGACTCTTGATTAGATTGATTGAAAAGAATAGCTTGTTGTTATTTTAGTACGAACTCTAGGATAGATTGATCGGAAAGAATAGCTTTGAGGTGGATTCTTACCCTACAAACAATTTCTATCTTTTGTTCACCGTTAATAGGAACTCGGGAGTGATTCCTTATTGCACTATGAGGGATAATCATATGATCCAACTATGTTAGCATTGTTGAGAGATTGCACTAGTGAAAGTATGCACCCTAGGCCTCATTTTCCATCATTGCAATACCGTTTGTGCTACGTTTTACTACTTACTACCTTGCTGTCTTTTATTGTTCGCACTAGAGAAATCAATATCTACTATCATTACTACACTTCTATCACCACCTCTTCGCCGAACTAGTCCACCTATACAATTTGCCATTGTATTGGGTGTGTTGGGGACACAAGAGATTTCTTGTATTTGATTGCAGGGTTTCTTAAGAGAGACTATCTTCATCCTACGCCTTCCACGGATTGATAAACCTTAGGTCATCCACTTGAGGGAAAATTGCTACTGTGCTACAAAACTCTATGCTTGGAGGCCCAACATGTGTCTACAAGAATAAAGTTGCGTAGTAGACATCAAGTTCTTTTTTGGCGCCGTTGCTGGGGAGATGAGTGCTTGAAGGTATATCTTTTTAGATCTTGCAATCAAATCTTTTAGTTTCTTTTTTATCACTAGTTTGGTTTATAAAAGAAAACTACATGAAAAATGGAATTGAGGTTGCGTCATATTATAGATCATCTTTATAATGTCTTCCTTGAAAATGATGGTTCGGAAAATTGTGCTCAATTGATAGAAGAAGAATTCAATAGAAAGTTTGGCATAAACGATGAGCATGAGTGCAATGTTGTTAGTATGAATTATTTGAATATCCATGGTGCTAGTGATATGCAAAGACATAAGCTTGGGGATGTTATGTTTGATGAAGATGATGTTTTTACTCCCCCAAGTTTTGATGAGATTAATTATTATGACGATAGCGTGCCTCCTATTTATGATGATTATAATGATGAAAGTGGATTCAGAGAGGTCATGACTCCACTATGTTGGAGGAGGTTACAATTGAGTATGACAACAAAGTTCCTATCTATGATGATTATGGTGATGACATGTATGCTATAAAGAATAATGATAACCATGAAACTTGTCATCATGATTTTAATTTTCACTCTCATGATAGTTATTTTGTTGAGTTTTCTCCCACTACTATTCATGAGAATAAATTTTACTTATGTGGAGAGTAATAAGTTTTCTATGCTTTTGTTTCATGAAAGGAATGCTTTATGTGATGTTTATATTGTTTAATTTCTTCATGATGCTACTGAAAACTATTATGAGAGAGGAACATATGCATTTACATATTGCAATAATATCAAGTTTCCTCTCTATGTGTTGAAAGTCTTGAAGTTGCACTTGTTTTGCCTTCCTATGCTAGTTGATTATTGCTCTCATAAGTTGTTTGCTCACAAAATCTCTATGCATAGGAAGTGGGTTAGGCTTAAATGTGCTAGTCATATGCTTCATGATGCTCTCTTTGTGTTTCAATTCTTTACTTTTATGTGAGCATCATTGAAATCATCATGCCTAGCTTAAAAGGCATTAAAGAAGAGCGCTTGTTGGGAGACAACACAACATTTACCCCTACTGTTTTGTGTGTTCACATGATTATTATACTGTAGTAATCATGTTTTATTGTTTTTGTTTCAATAAAGTGCCAAGTAAAGCCTTTGGGGTCATGTTGGGTGATAGTTGATTTGATCTTGCTGAAAAACAGAAACTTTTGCGCTCACGAAAATAGCTCTACTTTTTAAGAGAAGAGTGATTTTGAGTTTATTATTTTTGCATAAGATTAATATACAAATTTCTCACGTGTTCCAATGTTTTTCATAATTTTTGGAGTAACAGAAGTATGGTTTGAGTACAGATTACTACAGACTGTTCAGTTTTTGACAGATTCTGTTTTCAATGCATTGTTTGATTGTTCCCTAGTTTCTATGGATTATATTGCTCAATATAAATTGTAGAAATGATATTCTACAGTAGGAATTGTGTGTAAAAAATTATGAATCTTGTATTTGACAGTACCAAAAGTGAAATGGTTTGCTCTTTATCATACTAACCTATCTCACAAGGTTCCGTTAAGTTTTGTGTGATTGAAGTTTTCAAGTTTTAGGTGAGATGTCGATATGAGGAGAATAAGGAGTGACACGAACCTAAGCTTGGGGATGCACAAGGAACCCCCAAGGTAATATTCAAGGAATATCCAAGCAGCTAAGCATGGGGATGCCCCGGAAGGCATCCCCTGTTTCGTCTCCACCATTATCGGTAACCTCACTTGGAGCTATGTTTTCATTCATCACATGATATGTATTTTGTTTGGAGCGTCAATTTATTTTTGTTAGGATTTTCTTGCTTTTATTAAGAATAATGTTTTTCATCCTTTATTTCAATAAAAGTGGCAATTATAGCCTTTCCCCTGCTTTTTTTTCAAGTATACTTGTTGTTGTTTCAAAACAGAAAGTTTACCGCTGTTGCAAACATTCCCTAGAAAAATCAGAATGTGATAAAAATTTTAAATGTTTCACAGAATAAGCTCTAATAAATTTTCTACATTGTGGATTTTTTCTCATAATTTTTGGATTTAGGGAAGTATGATGAATCTTGCATTCTTTAGAGACTGTACTGTTTTGGTAGATTGCTGTTATGTTTGCACTGTTTGCACTGTTTGCATATGTCTGCTTGTTTAATGATTCTATTTGAAGATAGGAGTATTAAATATGCAGAGGAATTTAGTATGCAATGTTGAATAATAATTTTAGTAATTTTCGATAGTAGAGAATGATAATGTTTTGCATTGATTTATACTAACTTATCTCACAAGTCCTTGTTGAGTTTTGTGTGGATGAAGCTTTTGAGATTTAGGAAAACCGTAATATGAGAAGAATTAAGGAGACACAAAAGATCAATCTTGGGGATTCCCAAGGCACCCCAAGATAATATTTCAAGAAGTCTCAAGCATCTAAGCTTGGGGATGCCCCGGTAGGCATCCCACCTTTCTTCTTCAACAATTATCAGTTAGTATCGGTTGAGCCTAAGTTTTTACTTCTTCACATGAGTTGTGTTATCCTTAGAATGTAAATTTATTTTCATTTTGCTTTCTGTTTTAATAAAATACTTAGATCTGAAAGTTTTTAAATAAAATGGAGTCCTCAAATAGTTGTCAGGGAGGCTAAGTAAGCAGCATTCACATCCCGTCAAGGAAGCTCTTTTCTGTGGAATTGCTCTAGTGCTTCACTTATATCTTTTTGAGCATGGCGTGCTTTAGCATTTTTGAAGAAATTCTCTCTTGCTTAACTTAAATTAATTTGAGATAAAGAAATATTATGCTCACGATCTTCATTTATATCTTTTTGGAGTAGCTTGTCATCTACTCTTGTGCTTCACTTATATCCTATGAGTAACTTATTGAATAAATTGAATATCGTGAAGTTGAAATCATATCATGCCTAGTGGTAGCTTCACATGGGTTTAAAAAGTGAACTCTTTTGAAGCTTGACAATCACAATATTGGTCATACAAGCAATTCAAAAATAATTAGTATAAGGAAGAGAACTTTCACATGCAAATACACTATCTTAGAAATCTTTTGTGATTGTGAGCCCCCATCAAAATATTATATGTCAGAATTGTTGACATTGGACAAGGAAGACAACATAATGATTTATGTTTGTTCATATTCACATAGAAGTTATATTGTCATAGATCCTTCAACATGTGGTGCTTGCCCCCTATATTTGCTAGCCAAAAATTCAGCACCAATTAGAGATACTACTTGTGCATCCAAAAATCCTTAAACCCAAATCTTGTTTTGAGAGTCCACCATACCTACCTAAGGATTGAGCAAGATCCTTCAAGTAAGTTGTCATCGGTGCAATAAGGCAATAAAAGTTGCTTCTAAAAGTGTTAGATCATTTAGTGTAAGAGAAAATTGAGTGTTGTACGAACTTGTGATGGCAAAGAATAAAAGCGACAGATTACATAATAAAGGTTGCTATCATAAGGGGCAATATAACGTGACGTTCTTTTGCAATAAGGGGTTGAGCATACAAACAAATAAGCGCATGGAAACCTCTGCTTCCCTCTGCGAAGGGCCTATCTTTTAATTTATGTATTTACTTTTATGCAAGAGTCAAAATTTTTCTTTCTATTCCTTTTTTCCTCCTTTGGCAAGCATCATGTGGTGAGGAAAGATCTAGGCACATATGTCCAGTTGAATACGGGTAGCATGAGTTATTATTGTTGACATCACCCTTGAGGTAAATACGTTGGGAGGCGAAACTATAAGCCCCTATCTTTCTATGTGTTCGGTTGAAATGTTTTGCTCATTTGTATGCGGTGAGTGTTAGCAATCATAGAAGACTATATGATGGTTGAGTATGTGGAGCTCTTACTTAGACTCTACTGAATAAGTTGAATTGCAATTGCTTGGTGACTGAGAACATAGGTTGTTGAGTTTCAAGAGAATTCATTGTTTGAACTGTAACATGTGAATTGGTTGCTACTATAACATGAGAAGTTTTATAAGAAAGAATTGTTGTTATGATGCTAGGAAAAGTGATTGAAATTATCATTGATCAAACTTATGCACTTTGCTAGCATTCACACTTCATAAATTATTTATTTTATCATTTACCTACTCGAGGACGAGTAGGAATTAAGCTTGGGGATGCTGATACGTCTCCAATGTATCTATAATTTATGAAGTATTCACTATTGGTGTCAAAACCGGCGGATCTCGGGTAGGGGGTCCCGATCTGTGCGTCTTAGGCTAATGGTAACAGGAGGCAAGGGACACGATGTTTACCCAGGTTCGGGCCCTCTCGATGGAGGTAAAACCCTACTTCTTGCTTGATTGATATTGATGATATGAGTAGTACAAGAGTTGATCTACCACAAGATCGTAGAGGCTAAACCCTAGAAGCTAGCCTATGATAATTATGATTGTGATCGTCCCTCTAAGGACCAACCTCTCCGGTTTATATAGACACCAGAGAGGGCTAGGGTTTACATGGAGTCGGTTACAAGGAAGTAAATATAATATTCGGATCGCCAAGCTTGTCTTCCACGCAAAGGAGAGTCCCATCCGGACACGGGACGGAGTCTTGAATCTTGTATCTACACGCTCCAATAATCCGGACAAAGTATATAGTCCGGCTGTCCGGATACCCCCTAATCCAGGACTCCCTCAGTAGCCCCTGAACCAGGCTTCACTGACGATGAGTCCGGCGTGCAGTTTTTTCTTCGGCATTGCAAGGCGGGTTCCATCTCCGAATACTCCAAAATACATGTTACGACAAATAGTGTCCGACTTCCCATCAATGTTGTACTCCTCGGCTTCTGTGTCTCAATAATGACCATTTCCACGTGTCGAGCGAATGCGAGGAGCCGAGGCAGTTTTGCATTTGCCACCCCCGGTCCGGCAGGTTAACCGTCTACTTGAAGAGACGGGGATTCTCAGATCCAAACCTCACCCTCTTCCCTCGAGCAAGCATCCAACAGAGCGCTCCGGAAATACCATTCCAACATGGTCGGTCGCTGTAGCTCTTCTTCTCTCTTTCCTCGCTCCGAGCCGGGTGACTGGGAAGATTGTTCAGTTCCTCACAGCCGTTTGATAGAGTTACAGACCCAAGGGTTTCTCCCACGGGCATTCATGGTCCCCGTCCGAGTAGGAATAGCCACCTATAATGGCGGGGAGCAAGCAGAGGGATCTCCTAATCCTTCCCCAGAGGAGCGAATATGCCTCATCCCGCATCTGCTAAGGGGCGTCGGGTTTCCTATCCAACCATTTCTTCACGGGCTCCTGGAGTTCTACGGCCTCCAGTTGCACAACTTCACCCCTGCCTCCGTGCTGCATATAGCAGGATACGTTGCCCTTTGTGAGCTATTTCTAGGCTGCGAGGCTCACTTTGGGTTATGGAAGAAGTTGTTCTGCCTTGTCCCTCGCAACCAGGGAGAATCCCTATGTCAAGTGGGTGGAGCCGAAGTATGGTGCATCGCCGAGACCGGATACCTATCCGGTACTCCCAAGAAGGCACCGGAGAACTGGCCTTCGGAGTGGTTTTATGTCGATGGTGTCCCCCTTCCGGATCTAGTCCGGATAAGTCTCCCTAAGTTCATTAACGCTCCGCTGAAGGCACGTCGAAGCTGGCACCCTCGGGGCCCCCGAGAGGAGGATACCAGAGAAATACACTTTCTGATGAGCAGGATAAAGTACTGGCCAAATCCGGGCTGACGATAGTCGAGGTTATGGCAATATGCATAATGCAGGGCGTGCAGCCGCTTCAATATCGGGGGAAGCCCATGTGGCACTACAACGGGGAAGATGATGCCACCCGCTGTGGCCGTAAAGGTCGGCTCTGGCGAGGATATTGTCCGATTTATATAAAGGAGGAGAAGAAGAATTCCTTAATATTAAACTGCGGGATGGGTTTTCTATGTACAACCCCCCAAGCTGGGTAAGTCGTCATTCTTTCCTCCGCTTCACTTATTATGGCGTTCTTCACCAAGATTATTTACCTCGATATTTCCGAGCATGAACTGAGGAGGGCCGTAGAAGGAATCTCCAGCCCCTCCCCGTAGCTAGAGGACTCCGGAAGGGCCCTCGATCCAGGACTCGAAGAAGATCCAGATATTACTGTGGAGCTCGTCAACGGGATATTTTATCAGGCGAGCTGCGATGGCGCCTCAGTGGCTATTATCGCCGACTATCCCGGACTGCTACCTACGTCGCGTGTAAGCCAAGCAAAAAAACCTATCCTCCAAAGAGGACTCCTTTCTGATGCCATGCCTTACACCTGAAGTGTCGTGTTTTTGTAGAGACGATAGTAAGAGCAGGGAGCCGAGCCCCTAGGGACCCATCGGCAAAGGGCATCCGGATCGGGCAGGTTTAAGAGGAAGGCGCTTAGGGCCGAAACACCGCTACAGAGGTATGGTAAAAGCCTGCTCTGTGATTGTTGTATTTGAAATGTAACATCACCCTTTGTGTCCTGGCAGGAAGAGGAGTAGCCGGACTATATCCGGGGACTCCGCCAATCACGCCTCCACCAGCCGGATTCTAGAACCGGCTTCGAGAGAGGGGGCGGACGTGGGGCCAATGCCGCATTGTCCTCCGACAGAGGATGCGGATATGCTCTCCGCCACGAATTCCGAAGTAGAGAGTGCCATGAATCACCGGCGCCGACGGGCCGTACTTTGCAATAACATCTTTTCCGAAGAGGCATTTAATGCTTTCAATTAGGGAGACGCATACATCCGAGCTGCTCAAGGCGGGCTTGCCCGAGCGAGGGACCAGTATACCAAAGATATACGGGTAAGAAAATTTCATAAGCATGTATAGCAGTAGCCCCTGAGACTTGAAACGGTTGGAACAACGGTTTTAAGGATCAATTTATGCACAGGTCCTTGTAGATAAGAATGAGCAATTGGCTCGGGAGCTGGAGGAGTGCAAGACCCAGCTGAGGGCCACAGTTGCCAAGTTAGAGGAATCCTAGAAGGCCTCATCTGGTAACATTTGTCTCAATTGTACGAAGATGTACCAGTTAGTAAGTGGCTCGTATGATAAGTCTAATAGAAAATTCCGCAGACAAACCCGGGGTGAATCCGGAGTTTGTAGGAGATAACGAATCACATCTCCAAAGGCAGCTGAAAGCTGGTGAGCGTGTTCTTACGCAAGTTAAGTAGGAGAAGAACAATCTTCAAGATGCTAATGTCCGGCTGGACGTCGAATTAAAAGATGTGCGCGCTCAGCTGGCGGACTCCGTGAAGGAGAACAAAAGGCTTCATCGCGGCATTTATGGTAAGTTCCTAGACGAACTGTAGTACAGCTCGGCGAGGAAGCATATTGAAATAATTTTTATTTGTAGGTATATTAACGGGCCACCCTGAGGAGGAGATGCCCGTGTCTGCAGGCGATTTACTGCAAGACCTCTCACAACTGCACGAGCGAGCTCGGCAGGTGATGCAGGGCATTGCTCAGGCCTTGTGGCCATCAAGCTTCCTGCCGAAGGGCATGGGGGAGCTTGTGGATATGCTTCAAGGAGCGCGGCGGCGCTTCCGATTGTGGAAGATGTCAGCCTGCCGACAAGGTGCAAGAGAAGCCTAGGCTATGGTGAAGACGCGCTACACCAAGCTGGACCCGAACCATATGGCCGAAGTGGGACCGGTGGGGTCAGATGGGCAAGAAATTCCCGTGAGTCTGGTGTATGACTAGGTAGCGTTAGCCGCAAAATATTCCCAACAGGATTGTAAGCTAGATAGCATGTTGGATGGTATAGAGGAGGAATATAGTCAGTCCAAGTGACTGTGTAATTCAATGGACATAAGAAGTCCCTAGCCGGATTAAAATCATTTGTCATGGTGGACCTTTTCGCTTCAGCCCCCGGATCCGACAGTCCGGGGTGTATCCGAATACCCACTCAGTTATACAGAACCGGGGTATGCGTGGAAACCAGGCATAGGGGTCATAAGTGCTTGAACAAACAAGTAACCAACTAGTTATGTTATATTACATGGATAGTAAGAAATATCTTCCGGGGAGAATAGTTTCGATAGGGGTTCCTTTCCCTGGGTACGCATGCGATGATGCACATGTCTGGACTGCGAACAAGGACGCAGGATACAAAACTTCTAGGGATTTACGTTGTAATAAATTAAAACATCTTTTGTTCACCGATCGAATATTCCCTTAAGAACGCTAGCTTTCGGTTTCAACCAGTCTGAGGTACACATCCGGCTGAACCGGCAGTAACAATCACAGAGGTGCTCCCCTTATGCCCTAGCCGAATTAACGGGAACGTAGGGCATAAACACAAGAGCCAGGCAACCCAGCATGGACACATCTTAAGTCATATCGATGCATATAATGGTGAATAAAAGGCAAATATGGAAAAATAACGCATATGTGATGGGCAAAAAGCCATTAAAGTAATTATATTTAGCTTCCGTATAGGAAGCCCCCAGGTACTGCTTACACATAAAGTGCGGCCGGAGTGATCCGGGCGTACGCACTGTATTAAGTACTTTGTGTGAAGAGGAAAAAGGCCCAGAAAGGAAAAGGGAGGGGACATAATTTAAAAGGAGGGGGTAAGGAGACGAACTCTGAGTTCGGCGCTAGGCATAGAATCTCCGGAGTCTGGCCGCGTTCCATGGGTTCGGCTTGAGTCTGTTATCGGATGCATTACGTAAGCGGTATGCTCCTCTGGTGAGAACTTTATCAATGATGAAGGGACCCTCCCACTTGGGTTTGAGCTTGTCCTTCTTCTTCTTCAGTAGGCATAGAACGAGTTCGCCAATATTATAAGTTTTGGCCCTCACTTCTCTGCTTTGGTACCATTGATCCTGCTGCTGATAGAATGCGGAACGGGCTTTTGCAACGTCGCGCTCCTCCTCCAGGGCATCTAAGTTATCCTGCTGATCTAACTCGGCTTCCTTCTCTTCGTACATGCGTACGCGAGGCGAATCATGTATTATGTCACAGGGTAGTACTGCTTCCGTGCTGTACACCATAAAAAATGGTGTATATCCGGTGGTGCGATTCGGCGTGGTCCGTAGCCCCCAGAGTACGGACTCGAGCTCTTCGACCCAGTGCGTGTCCGACTCTGTCAAGGATCGCACTAGTCTGGGTTTGATGCCGCTCATGATGACAGCGTTTGCATGTTCGACCTGGCCGTTTGTTTGGGGATGGTAGACGGAGGCGTAATCAAACTTAATGCCCATGTTGCCGCACCAGGTTTTCACTTCATCGGTGAAGTTTGAGCCATTATCAGTGATGATGCTATGGGGGACGCCGTATCGGTGTACAACCCCGGATATGAAGTCTATCACTGGTCCGGATTCGTCCGTTTTGACTGGTTTAGCTTCTATCCATTTGGTGAACTTGTCCACCATGACCAATAAGTATTTTTTCTTATGGCTTCCCCCTTTAAGGGGTCCGACCATATCCATGCCCCAGACCACGAAGGGCCAAGTGATGGGGATTGTTTGGAGAGCGGTAGGGGGCATATGACTCTGATTGGCAAAGAGCTGGCAACCGACGCAGTGTTGGACAAGGTCCTGTGTGTCTGCTCGGGCTGTCAGCCAATAAAAGCATGTACGGAAGGCCTTGCTGACTAGTGCTCGAGCCACGGCGTGGTGCCCGCCCAGTCCGGCATGGATTTCAGCCAAGAGCTGCCGCCCTTCCTCTTCGGATATGCACCATTGGAGCACTCCGGTTGCACCGTTCTTATAGAGTTCCCCTTCATGGACTTTGTAAGCTTTAGAACGCCACACAATGCAACGTGCTTCATTCTGGTATTCAGGGGGCTCCTGCCTATTTAGGTAGGCCAAGAAAGGTTCGGTCCACGAGGCGATTACAGCCATGTTTTCGTGGGCCAAAGATGTTATTTCTGTGGTGGAGCCTCTGATTATGTCTGATGGTTCGGAATCTGGGGGTGTATTCGGATCCGTGCTAGTGCTACCGGACTCCCCTTCCCATACCACATATGGCTTTAACGACCTTTCTAGGAATATGTTAGGTGGGACAGGGTCGCGTTTAGCGCCGATGCGGGCGAGGATATCCGCCGCTTGATTGTTTTCTCAAGCCACATGGTGGAATTCGAGTCCCTCGAACCGAGCTGACATTTTGAGGACGGCATTACGGTAGGCCGCCATTTTCGGATCCTTGGCATCAAAGTCTCCGTTTATTTGTGATATTGCAAGGTTTGAATCCCCACGCACCTCCAGGCGTTGAATGCCCATAGAGACTGCCATCCAAAGACTGTGCAACAGAGCCTCGTATTCGGCTGCATTGTTGGAGTCTGTGTATAATATTTGGAGTACGTACTAGACCGTGTCTCCGGTGGGAGACGTCAGGACTACACCTGCTCCCAATCTGGCCAGCATTTTAGAGCCGTCGAAGTGCATGATCCAGTTAGAGTACGTGTCGTACTCTTTAGGGAGTTCGGCTTCTGTCCATTCGGCGACAAAGTCAGCCAGTACTTGCGACTTGATGGCTCGCCGTGGCTTGTATGTTATGTCCAACGGAAGGAGCTCGATGGCCCATTTAGCAATCCGGCCTGTAGCGTCGCGGTTGTTTATTATGTCGTTGAGTGGTACTTCGGAGGCCACCGCAATCGAACACTCTTGAAAGTAGTGTCATAGCTTCCGGGATGCCATGAAGACTGCATATGCTATTTTTTGATAGTGTGGGTATCGGGATTTGCATGGGGTGAGGACCATGGATATGTAATAAACCGGCTTCTCGAGCGGGAATTTGTATCTGTCAACCTCTCGTTCGATGACGAGCACTGCACTTACAACTTGATGTGTTGCAGCTATGTACAGCAACATAGGTTCGCCAATATTTGGCGCTGTTAGGACTGGATTACTCGCCAATAAGGTCTTTATTTTGTCCAGTCTGGCCACAGCTGCATCCGTCCACACGAAGTGTTCGGTGCACCGAAGAAGGCGGTAAAGAGGTAATGCCTTTTCTCCTAACCTGGAGATAAAGCGGCTTAAGGCAGCCACGCATCCAGCTAGTTTCTGAATGTGCTTGAGGTCTGTTGGTATAGCCAACTGCGACAGAGCTCGGATTTTTGCCGGATTCGCTTCAATTCCTCTATTGGAAACAATGAAGCCGAGCAGTTTCCCAGAGGGGACGCCAAAAACACATTTTTCCGGGTTCAGCTTGATGTCGTATGTTCGGAGGTTATCGAACGTAAGCCTCAAGTCGTCTATTAGGGTTTCGATGTGTCTTGTTTTTATGACCATGTCGTCCACATATGCCTCCACTGTTTTGCCGATTTTCTTTTCCAGGCATGTTTGAATCATGCGTTGATAGGTTGCGCCGGCATTTTTAAGCCCGAAAGGCATAGTGTTGAAGCAGAAAGGACTGTATGGCGTTATGAAAGCTGTTGCAGCTTGGTCGGACTCTGTCATCTTTATTTCATGGTATCCAGAGTATGCGTCGAGGAAACACAGCGAGTCGTGTCCTGCTGTGGTGTCGATGATTTGGTCGATGCGAGGGAGGGTAAAGGGATCCTTGGGGCAAACCTTATTGAGGTCTTTGAAGTCGACGCATAGGCGCCAGGATTTGTCCTTCTTTGGTACCATTACCAGATTTGCCAGCCAATCCGGATGCTTGATATCTCTGATGAATCCGGCCTCGAGTAGCTTGGCTAGCTCTTCCCCCATGGCTTGCCGTTTGGGCTGCGAAAACCATCTTCGAGTCTGCTTGACTGGCTTGTATCGTTTTAGTATATTGAGGCTGTGTTCGGCCAGTCTGCGTGGGATGCCCGGCATGTCCGATGGGTGCCAAGTGAAAATGTCCCAATTCTCGCGTAGGAAGTCTCGCAGTGCGGCATCCATTGTGGGGTTCAACCGCGTCCCGGTGGAAGCTGTGTTCGTGGGGTCCCTTGGATGGACCTGGAATTTGACTATCTCGTCTGCGGGTTTAAATGAGCTGGACTTGGGTCACTGGTCGAGTATCACGTTGTCGTTGTCCATGGTGGCATGCAGAGTTGTTAGTTCTTCGGCTGCTAGGGCTTCAGATAATGCTTCCAGGGCTAGTGTTACGGTTTTGTTTTCGGCGCGAAGTGCGACGTCTGGATCACTGGCTAGATTGATGATTCCATTGGGTCCGGGCATTTTAAGCTTCATGTGCCCGTAATGGGGTATAGCTTGAAAGCTTGTAAACGCGTCCCGCCCTAAAAGGGCGTGGTATCCGCTGCTGAAAGGAGCCACTTGGAATGTGATTTCTTCGGACCAGTAATTCTCCAGGGTGCCGAATACCACATCAAGTGTGATTTTTCCCGCACACCGCGCTTCCCGACTAGGGACGATTCCCCTAAAGGTTGTACCGCTTTGCACAATGCGGCTTTTACCCATTCCCATCTTGCTGAGTGTTTCTTCGTAGATTAAGTTTAATCCACTTCCGCCGTCCATGAGTACTTTGGTGAGCCAGAAGCCGTCCATGATTGGGCTAAGGACCAAAGCGGCTGGTACCCGGACTGTCTGGAATTAAGGTTCATCACTAGCGCTGAATGTTATAGCAGTGTCGTTCCACGGATTTATTTTTGCCACGTGGCAGATTTTAGCGGAGCTTCGATGAGCTTGCTTGTGCCTATTATTTGAGGCAAAAGTCTCGAAGACTGTTAGTACCGCATTTTTTTCTTTGGTGGGACGTTGTTCTGCTTTATGGCTTACAAGAAGATCCTCGCCACTTTTTGCTACCCGCCGGAGTATCCAACATGCTCTAAGGCTATGTGTTGGTGTAGTGTCCGGCGTGCTGTGGAGTTTACATGGCCCGTTGAGCCATTCTTCCAATACGGTTCCATGCCCTAGGGTGGGCTTTGGTTTTTCGGGGATTGGATCGGCTGACTTACGAGAGTTCGCCCGTTTAGCTCGGACAGAGGTTTTAGTGACAGCCGGACTATCCCAAAATTCCGTTTGGGTTTTCCACGTGCTTTCCATCGCACAGTACTTCTGTACTATGGTTGCCAAGTCAGAAAAGTGTGCTATGTCATGGCTACTAATGGCATTAAGGATTCCTTTGTTCGTGCAGTTTTTGCAGAAAAGTGAGACTGCGTCCTCCTCACGACAGTCCTTGACCTTGTTTAGCACAAGGAGGAATCTGGCCTAGTAGCGATGTACTGTCTCTTGGGGCACTTGTCTGATATGGGAGAGAGGGTTTAAGTATGGGTGGGTGGGTGTAGCTGAATCTGGATTCTGATCCGGTCAAACGCCCTGGGGCAGGGAAGCTTCCGGGCTTGACAGCTCGGGATCCGGGGTGCTGCCCAATTTCTCCGGCCCGATACCCGATTCTAAGTCTGGGGTCTGGGTCATGTCTTCCCTTGAGCGGGTGTCCGGCTCAGGGAGCTCGGTGATCCGGACATAACTCGTCCTCAAGATAGAGGGGTAATCCGTATGTGGCTCCTCCACTACCGCTATCTCGTGGTTGACCGGTGGGGATTTAATGTCCCTTTGGTCGGGTTTAAGCCCAATCCGGTCATAGTTTGTGGCGACTCCCAAAGCGGCGATGCGATCCAAGAGCTCATTAAGAGAGGAGAGCTCCATCGGATCCATCTGTTCGGCGAGTTCCGAATCAACGTGGAGGCTATGCGTGATGACCCGAGAGGTCATCATCGGCGCGACATCCGATGGGGCAGCCATGATGAAGCCGCCTAGTCGGAGAGTTTGGCCTACAGCCAGCGCTCCCCTAGAGGTGATGTTGTCCTTGACAACGAGACGGGCCATCGAGCCTTGCAACGACAACACAGAGGAACTCTCAATGAAAGCACCAATTTCGGTGTCAAAACCGGCGGATCTCGGGTAGGGGGTCCCGATCTGTGCGTCTTAGGCTAATGGTAACAGGAGGCAAGGGACACGATGTTTATCCAGGTTCGGGCCCTCTCGATGGAGGTAAAACCCGACTTCCTGCTTGATTTGATATTGATTATTTTAGTAGTACAAGAGTTGATCTACCACAAGATCGTAGAGGCTAAACCCTAGAAGCTAGCCTATGATGATTATGATTGTGATCGTCCCTCTAAGGACCAACCTCTCCGGTTTATATAGACACCGGAGAGGGCTAGGATTTACATGGAGTCGGTTACAAGGAATGAAATATAATATCCGGATCTCCATGCTTGTCTTCCACGCAAAGGAGAGTCCCATCCGGACACGTGACGGAGTCTTGAATCTTGTATCTACACGCTCAAATAGTCCAGACAAACTATATAGTCCGGCTGTCCGAATACCCCCTAATCCAGGAGTCCCTCATTCATGCCATTATATTATCATTCTTGGATGTTTTACAATAATTTTATAGCCAATTTATATCATTTTTTGGGACTAACCTATTGACCAAGTGCCCGTGCCAGTTGATGTTTTTCTCTTGTTTTTTACATCGCAGGAAATCAATATCAAACGGAGTCCAAATACCGCGAAACTCCTTGGAGAATTTTTATGGACCAGAACACCCAGGATGTGCCAGAGCAGCACCTGGGGGGCTGCCCCAAGGGGGGCACAACCCACCAGGGAGCGCCTGGGCCCCCAGGCGCGCCCAGGTGGGTTGTGCCCACCTCGGTGGCCTCGCGCACCCCTTCTTCGCCCTATAAAATCGCAAATTTCCAAAACCCTTCAGGGTAGCCCTAGATCGGAAGTTCCACCGCCGCAAGCCTCTGTAGCCGGCGAAAACTAACCGGGACCCATTCCGGCACCCTACCGAAGGGGGGAATCATCTCCGGTGACCATCTTCATCATCCCGACGGCCACCACGATGAGGAGGGAGTAGTCCACCCTCGGGGTTGAGGGTTTGTACCAGTAGCTATGTGTTTAATCTCTCTCTCTCACGCGATCTTGAGATGTCATGATCTTGATGTATCATGGGCTTTGTTAACATAGATGGATCATATGATGTTTCTCCCCTCTCTACACTTGTTATGATGAATTGAGTCTTTACCCTTTGAAGTTTTGTCTTGTCGGGATTGAATGTTCAGATATGAGAACATATGGTATATGTCTTGCATATGAATACCCGTGGTGACAATGGGGTATTATTGTGATTCACTCTATATATATTATGGCACTCAAGTTGCGGATTCCCGAGGTGACTTTGGGGAAATCTGTGCATAGGGGTTGATACACGTTTTTATTATCCTTTCTCCGATAGAAACTTTGCGGTCTCCTTGTAGGTATTTGTGTGGATTGAGTATTATGAATCTGAAATTGTTTGATACATATCGTATAATTAACTCACGGGTACTTGCGATGATATTGGGGTATCTAGGTGACATAAGAGTTGGCTGATATGCATCATATGGTGTTATTTTAGTACGAACTCTTGATTAGATTGGTTGAAAAGAATAGCTTGCTGTTATTTTAGTACGAACTCTAGGATAGATTGATCGGAAAGAATAGCTTTGAGGTGGATTCTTACCCTACAAACAATTTCTATCTTTTGTTCTCCGCTAATAGGAACTCGGGAGTGATTCCTTATTGCACTATGAGGGATAATCATATGATCCAACTATGTTAGCATTGTTGAGAGATTGCACTAGTGAAAGTATGCACCCTAGGCCTCATTTCCATCATTGCAATA
This sequence comes from Triticum dicoccoides, assembly GCF_002162155.2. NCBI lineage: Eukaryota > Viridiplantae > Streptophyta > Magnoliopsida > Poales > Poaceae > Triticum > Triticum dicoccoides. Next base: position 467,570,157 of record NC_041385.1, on the reverse strand, counting down.
CCGTTTGTGCTACGTTTTACTACTTACTACCTTGCTGTCTTTTATTGTTCGCACTAGAGAAATCAATATCTACTATCATTACTACACTTCTATCACCACCTCTTCGCCGAACTAGTGCACCTATACAATTTGCCATTGTATTGGGTGTGTTGGGGACACAAGATATTTCTTGTATTTGATTGCAGGGTTGCTTGAAAGAGACTATCTTCATCCTACGCCTTCCACGGATTGATAAACCTTAGGTCATCCACTTGAGGGAAAATTGCTACTGTCCTACAAAAATATGCGCTTGAAGGCCCAACACGTGTCTACAAGAATAAAGTTGTGTAGTACACATCAGCAGTCCGTCCATTGCTGTTAATCAACCGGCGGAAATTTCTGTCGACTCATATTTCTTCTAGCCGATTCGAGGGTTTTCATTCATGTGTCCACATTGCGAGCACAAATCGGACAAGTGCGGTCGCGTGCGAGTCGGAAACAAAGTTCTATCTCACCATTTCGGATGACTTCAGGGAGCGCTCGGTATATTCAATCTCACCCTACCACGGTCGACATGGCCTACATTTGTGACCATATACCGTCTATTGCTGCATTTGGATAAAAGGTACGGTGCCACGTGCAGCCTAGATGTCGAAGCCGATTTCCCCATATATTAGGAAAATTTATGATGTATTGTTCATTCAGTTACTCTCATATTTGCATCAAATCTTTGTTACATTATCTATTTTTAATTATATATTTTTGTACTTTGTTTTCAACTATATATTGATCTATTATATTAGTTACTCCCATACTTGCATCTTGCTGTGTTATTTCAATATATCTTATTTACGATCTTAATTTTCATTTCAAGCAATACATCCCTTGCTTTGCAAGAACAGGAGTAGAAGGAAATCTTGGGCTTTACTTTGTTGATGACTCCATGGTATGTCATATTGACAATGCACCATGGATTTACGATGATAGTTAGCGTAAAACTTGATAAAGATGGTCACTCCTATTTTGATGAAGACCTTTGGAGAAAAATGTCTAAGTGTTATGAACTGAAAGCTGGCAATAAAATTCTAGTGCGTGCACCACAGCCTAGTCTAATTAACCCAGATGTTTACTTCCCCAACGTCATCAGCCGATCAAAGTCTTATCGAGGTTAGTGTCCTTTCAAATTTCTCCATGTTGGCATATTACTTAGCAAAATCGGGGTATTTGTTCTGACTAATTGATCACTATTTAAGCAACCAATTGTGATTTCATTTTCTGACTCTGTTCCTAGGTAGTAACAAATTACATTTATCAATTTATGCGCACTATATATTCTTGTGCCATGTTCTAAATAAATAATACCTTTCCACCTTTTAAGCATGATATGTTGGATGCATAGTTAACGATCTGTATGTTACTAAGCGTACCAAATTTCACTAGAAGGACTTGAAGCATGTCATAAACTTTGTTGATAATCTGACACAGATAGTACAATGTATGAATGCTAGATTTTGGATGAGATTAATTACACCAATGGTGCACACACTGAACAAGACCAATTGTGTGCACTAGTACAAAGTCTTATTTTTATGTTGATGTTCATAAACTATATATATCTTCAACGATATGTTACAATTGATTTTTATTCTACATTTCAATAGAAATTGCCCACTCTAGCTGTTCCTGGATAGATTTCCCGGCATGGTCGAATTACACTTGTGCCTGCTAATAACCCCAAAGTGATTGCAAGGTACTGCATTTCCCATAGAAATGGAACCATTCAAATTTACAAGTTCTTGCTTGTTGTGGCAATGCATCCATATTGCAAAATTGGAGACACTATTCTACTCGTGCTCTACCAAGGCTCAGGAGGGTTCTTCCTTTTCATTGACGAGATGTCGAGTCGCCGTGATCAAGCTGCTTCTAACAGATAGTTGTGGTTATTGGCCCTCAGCCTCTTAAAATGTGCTAGATATTACTATGCTAAGTAGTAGATATGGACCATATGATTGTTGGCCCTCAGTCTCTTAAAATGTGATAGTTGTTACTATGTTAAGTATGTAGATATGGACCATATGGTTGTCAAAACCGTGATAAGAAGATCCTCCTTTTGTCGAATAGTGTAACCACTATATATATGTTACTCAAATGTTGTTCGCCAAGTTCTTAAATTTTCATGGAAAGCATTAGTATTGTACACAGTTCATTGAGTTTAAGCGTGTGCCCGGTAGTGCGGTAGAGTAGAGGACATCCATGTTTTGGATGTGGCGATCAGCACCGATGTCCAGAAGGCATTTGCATATTAATTGTCCATATTGTAAATTCACACACACGTTAACATAAGGAAACATATGTGTGTCCTACTAATCATCGCACACGATTACTCACAAATGCATCATGTGCGATACTCCTAGCCACCGCAAGCAACTAATTTGCAATTTTCAAAGTTTTTTGTACACACAGAATCGCACACGAATTAACTGTAGTAACCGTCTATGTTGTAATTTCTCATCGCAAACAGTTCATCCGAGTGGGTTGTTTGCCGCGTATCACACACATCTTGTTTACACGACTCGTTTGTGTTCTTTTGGCTCATCGCAAACAGTTCATCCACACATCTTGTTAAGTTGAACCGTTTCTGTTATGTTCCCTAATCGAAAACGGTTTGTTCGAGTGAACCGTATGTTGTATATCACACATACCTTGAGCTAGCTGACCGTTTATGTTGCCTTCCCTAATAGCAAACAGTTAATTGGAGCAAACTGTATGCCGTATATCACACACACATTGATATGGCTGCCTGTTTCTGTTGTTCTGTCTAATCGCAAACAGTTCATATGGATCAACCATATGCCCCGCATTGCACACGTACCTAAATTTTGAACCGTGTTTGATGTCTCCGCCATCGCAAAAGTTTTGCATCTTTTTTGACGGTCTTTTTACATCCCTGTTTGCGATTAATGCATCGCACATAGTTTCGTCAAAGTGTCTCTGATCGTAGTGTCACGTTAGCAGCATCCTGCAGTAGTGAATGACTCAATGAAAAGAAATTTTTTTTGGAGAAACACAGTGAAATACTTTTGGATTTTTTAGTTTTTCTGGAGAAATCAAATTAAGGAAGAAAAATGAAAAGGGTGAAAAACTATTTACACGGGAGAACTCCCAACAAACAAAAGAAGAAACGAGAACTCTTTTTGGGTTTTATTTTAACTACTACAAAGTAACTAAACAAGAAAGAAAAACCAAAAAGAAGCGAGAAATATTTTTGGGTTTTCAAAGTTTTTCAAGCACACAAGAAGAAAGAAAAAAATAAAACTAACATGGATATACAACAAAAAAGGATGAACACCGACAACTGGAATGAATTTGTGCAGATGATGTAATACCGGTGAGAAAATTTACTCCCGCAAGCTTAGCCTTTTGGCCTAGCTTGGTAATCATCATCCGTAGTATCCATCGATTCCGGCAGGAAAGTGGCTGGGTTGTGGCACTTGAGAGTTCCAAGGTTGGACCTCATTCTCCGCCGCAGCTTACTCGTTCTTGTAAGCAATGATATCCGATGGGAGGATGGCATAATCGTTCCTAGCATGAGAATCAAACAAAGAGGATGCAGCAATGAAATAATCTCACGAGTATCCTCATTAAAGACCAAGTTCTAAGGAATGTGGTGAGGAAGCTGAGGGTTATCAATAAAGTGGTGATCTATCATAGACTAGTGGTATAAGTAAATCCTAGGTAGCAAATGATCATTATGGCGTGTATCAACCTTGAAACATCTCGCAAGGCAAGTAGCATAAATACCACCATGAATATTACCCCTAGTCCTGTTAGTGTGCAGGCAGCACACAATAATAGCTCCAAGACTATAAGTGTTATCATTATGAAGTGAATGGCGTAAAATGGTGAGGTCAGGGGCACTAAGTGTGCCCCCTTCCTCCCTGACAGTCAGACATTTTCCTATAAATAAACCTAAGTAGTGTACAACAAGAAAATGCAAGCTAGTAACTAAGGCTCTCGACACGCCCCTATATTCTCCCACATTTAATGTGAGAAGGAAATCCTCGAACTCCTCTAGCCGAGTCTGTCGGCGTTCTGGATATGGGGGTATCCAGACTTGCCTGCCCGCGGCCCACCGTGTGGCTCCTTCGACGGCCTGGTACGGCCTAGCTTCAGCATCAACTACTCAAGACCCTCGCGAGGGGCAAAGCCTAGCGAGGCGGACGACACCAAGACCCTCGAGGGGATCGACCTCCTCACGCTGTCTCCCGAGGGGCGGAGAGTTCTATGCAAGGGGCACCTCATGAGGCTCAGATGACGTGAGCCATGACGACCAAGGCCAGGTGAGCGCCAGGCTGGCGCCAGCGGGCGCAGAGCGCCAGTTTCCTCTTCGGTGCAAGGGAGGCAAGCCGCAGGCGTGGAGTCCTGAGGAATCAGCCAAAGGTTTCCATTCTGGTGCAACAAGACCAAGACCACCAGGATGGCAGGATAGAGGTCATGACCGAGCCCACCGCAGCGTCACGACCAGAGGCTTTTCGCAGGAGAAGACCACTTTAGTCAGGATAAGATGTACTACTTGTCCCCTTTCAAATCTGGCCATTGTGGGATCCCTTCCCACCAACATTTGGGAAGAGGACCAAGGCCACTATAAATAGGACTTAGCCACCACCATAGAGGGGTGGGATCCATTCTCACCCGACGCCCTCACCAGCTCTCTTGAGCTCAAGAACACCTCACCTCCTGAGGCTAGTTCATCCACTGTACTAGTTCATCCTCAGCCCTTGGGGCAATCTACCAAAACACTGGAGTAGGGTATTACACCGCGAGGTGGCCCGAACCAGGATAAATTGTTGTGTCTCTTTGTCTCTTTAACCCTGATGTTCTAGGCTTAGGAGGATTGCGAGTAGGCAGGCTGGGTAGGTTGAGATCTCCGCACGCACCCAGAGTTTGAACCTTTCAAAGGTTTGCGGAACCCGTAATCCGACATTTGGCGCGCCAGGTAGGGGTGCGTCAGGGATCCTCTGCTTCGTCCGTCAGACCGCGTCATCGGCTTCAATGGCAGGCGCTTCTCCATCGACTCAACCGATGCGTGCCATCAAAGAAGCGTCGGGGCTGTGCCCTTTCGCCCCCTCCCTATGGAGGGTAGAATGGCCTCCCAAGTTCAAGCCCGAGATGCCACCATGCTACGACGGCACATCGGACCCAACTGGCTTCCTCCAGGCGTACGAGGAGGCAGTCTGGGCGGCCGGCGAAGACGACAAGGTGAACGCCAACTGGCTCCCCATGGCCCTCATAGGAGCGCCGCGTGCCTGGCTGCTCCACCTGCCGGAGTCTTCTGTGGCCTCTTGGGAGGATCTGCGTAGCCTCTTCATTGCGCACTTCGCGGCGCCGACAGCTCCTATCGTTGCAACTCTCTTAGGCGGCTCGCAGGCACCACCTTCTGATCGGCATATCAAGCGGTTCTACCGTCAGGTAAGCGCTGCCCAGGTGAGCTCGGGGGCTCCTCCAGGCTGGGCAGCAGCAAAGACCGACGTCGCCTTTGGCCCAGAAGACCATCCAACGGCCACAACAGGAGCAGGAGTGCTCCCAATGCTTTGGACCCCCACCATCTGCAACATGGCGGTCACCAGGACCCTCGTCGACGGCGGAGCCAGTCTCAACGTGCTCTCTGCGGAGGTGTTTGGCCTACTACACGTGCCTCCCGGTCGGGTCTACCCCACCAAGCCCTTCTCTGGGGTCGGCGGTGGCTTCACCCGCCCCTGGGGCAGATCCGTCTCCCTGTCACCCTTGGGACCCGTGACAACTACCGCACCAAGCTCATCGACTTCGACATCGCCCGGATCGACTTGCCCTATAATGCCATCCTCAGATACCCCGCCTCGGCCCAGTTCAGGCGGCAACTCACCCAGCTTACATCCTCATGAAGATGCCAGGCAACAACGGTGTCCTCACGGTGGCAGGGGACACCAAGGACGTGATATAGGCCCTCAGGCTTGCCTTCAGGTTTGCGGCATCTGCGCTTCCTGGTGAGAAGGGGGATCCTGGGGCCCCAGAAGCAGCGCCGCCCAAGAAGAAGCAGCTGTTCTCCCAAGACCGAACCGAGATGAAGCAAGTTTTGGTCAGTGAAGAGGGGACGACAAGAGCCACCTTCACCATAGGAGCTGGCCTCCCTCGGGACCAGGAGAAAGCATTGGTTGACTTATTGCGCGCCAACAAGGACATATTCACTTGGGAGCCCAAAGACCTGGCTGGGGTCCCAAGGGGAATAATCGAGCACCACCTGAAGGTATGCCCAAATGTGCGGCCGGTGAAACAGAAGGCCTGCCGACAGTCCACCGAAAAGCAAGCATTTATCGTCCATGAAACCCGCAAGCTGCAGGACACTGGGGTCATCAGGGAAGTAAGATACCTAGAATGGCTGGTAAACCCAGTTGTCGTCCCCAAGAAAGGAGGGAAGGAACGCATGTGTGTCGACTTCACCAACCTCAACAAGGCTTGCCCTCAAGATCCCTTCTTGCTTCCTCGCATCGATCATATCATGGACTCCACCGCCGAGTGTGCCCTGTTGTGCTTTTTGGACGCCTTCTCAGGCTACCACCAGATCAATATGGCCGTGCAAGATGTGGAGAATACGGCGTTCCTGACCCCCTGCGGAGTGTACTGCTACAACTGCATGCCCTTTGGGCTGCGCAATGTTGGGGCTACCTTCCAGCGGCTGATGCATATCGCCCTAGGCACACAGCTCGGGAGAAACGCGGAGGCCTATGTTGATGACATAGTGGTGAAGTCTCGGGAGGCTGGAACCCTGATAGCAGATTTGGAGGAGACGTTTGCCAGCTTGCGCAAGGTGGACCTTCGGCTCAATCCCGAGAAGTGTGTACTCGGTGTCCCCTCTGGCCAGCTGCTGGGCTTCCTAGTGTCGCACAGAGGATCGAGGCCAATCCAGAGAAGGTCAAGGAAATAGAAGACATGAGCCCCCCGCAGACCCTGAAGGAGATGCACAAGCTGGCGGGCTGCGTAACCTCACTGGGGTGCTTCATCTCCAAGCTGGGGGAACGCGCCCTCCCGTTCTTCAAGCTGATGAAAAAGAAGGAGCTGTTTGAGTGGACCCCTGAGGCAGACGCAGCCTTTCAAGACCTCAAGAGATACCTGACCAGCCCACCAGTGATGGTGGTGCCACGCCCTCTTGAGCCCTTGGTGCTCTATTTGGTAGCCACCCCTCACTCAGCCAGCGCTGCCCTGGTGGTGCTAAGGAAGGAGCGTTCATCTAAGGGCCCTCGACAGGGCGCTCAACCACCAAGCAAAGCCCAACATCCTCAGGACAGCGCACCCAGGGCCTCGGCCGACCCAGTGGCCGATGTTCCTCCCGAGGCCGCGATTGACCCATCAGCTGGGGGGGGGCTCCTGAGGACGGTCCTCACGAGACCGCCGAAGTCTCGCGTCCTCAAGAAGAACAAGACTCCACCAGTGCCTCTCCCCTTGTCGAGCATCCTGTCTACTTCGTCAGCACGGTGTTGAGGGAGGCACAGGCATGTTGCCCCATGCTTCAAAAACTCTTGCTCGCACTCCTCCTCGCCTCCCGAAAGCTGCGCCACTACTTCCAAGGCCACCCCATCAAAGTCATTTTGGCATACCCACTGGAGAGGGTGCTCCGGAGCCCGAATGCCGCCGGGCGAGTTGCAGAATGGATCATCGAGCTTCAGGCATTCTATCTTGAGTTCAGCACCACCAGGGTCATCAAGGGTGCGGCCCTCGCTGACTTCGTGGACGAGTGGACTGACATCCCTGACCACGGGGTGAGCAAGGACTGCTCCCTCTTACCTGGGGACGAAGAGCCAGATGGGCGGATCATGTACTTTGATGGAGCGTTCGCGCGACAAGGCGCATGAGTAGGGGCCGTCCTCATCTCACCCGCCAAGGACAAGCTCTACTGCGCGGTACAACTTTGTTTCCAGCAGGGCAAGAAGGTCTCCAACAACATCATCGAATTTGAGGGCTTGCTCGCCGGTCTCAGGGCCGCGGCGACGCTGGGGGTGAAGTGCCTCACCATCAAGGGTGATTCCCAGCTCCTTCTCAACTTCTCCAACAAGGAGTACACGCCCAAGGACGAGCACATGGAAGCATATCTAGAAGAAGTACGCAAGATGGAGAAGCGGTTCTTGGTCTTGGAACTGCAGCACGTGCCGTGAGGAACAAACAAGGAGGCAGATGATATCGCCAAGAGAGCCTCCCGAAGGCTCCCCAAGGAGCCGGGAGTGTTTGAGGAGTGGCTCTTCAAGCCATATGCGGCTCCCCCACCATGACTCCAGCACCGCCCCAGGAGGATCTACCTCAGGCGCCGGTGACTGGCACCCCAGCATGCGGCCATCCCTCAGGGGCCCGCCTACTGCTTGCGCTCGAGCCTCAGGAGGGGTGCTGAACTAAGAAGTTCAAGACGTACCTGCTTCAGGGGATCCTGCTAGAGAAGGAGGAGGATGCGGAGCGCGTGGCTCGTTTGCATCCGTGATGGTGAGTTATACCGCAAAAGTCTCAACGACATTTCGTTGCGATGCATCTCCAGGGAGCAGGGACTTGTGCTACTAGCGGACATACATGGTGGAGATTGTGGGCATCATTCCTCATCAAGCACTATAGTGGGCAAGGCGTTCTGCAGCGGATTCTACTGGCCCACTGTGCTCAATGATGCCATAGAGCTGGTATGTTCCTGTGAAGCATGCCAGTTCCACGCCAAGCAAATTCACCAGCCTGCGCAGGGCCTCCAAACAATCCTTCTCACATGGCCGTTTGCGGTCTGAGGGCTGGATATCTTGGGGTCGTTCCCTCGAGCGCCAGGGGGCTACCGTTACCTCTATGTTGCCATCGACAAATTCACCAAATGGGTGGAGGTAGAGGCTATTCGTGCCATCCAGATGGATCAGTCGTCAAGTTCATCAAGGGCATCATGAGCCGGTTTGGGGTTCCTAACAGCATCATCACCGACAACGGTTCACAATTCACTAGCAACCTTTTCAGAACATACTGTGCTAACCTTGGAACGCAGATATGCTACGCCTCAGTGGCACATCCCAGTAGCAACGGCCAAGCCGAGCGTGCCAATGCCGAGGTCCTGAGCGGACTCAAGACAAGAACCTTCAAGAAGAAGCTCGAGGCCTACGGCAGGGGATGGCTTGACGAGCTCCACTCCGTGTTGTGGTCCATCCGCACCACCGCAACCAAGCGAACGGGAGAGACGCCGTTCTTCCTCGTCTACGGAGCAGAAGAGGTTCTCCCACATGAGGTCAAGCGTCACTCCACGCGGGTCCTGGCGTTCGACGAGGCGTGTCAGGTCGCCATGTGGGGGATGGATCTCGTGCTGGGGGAGGAATGCCGCCGTCAAGCCTCGCTTCGGGCGGCAAGGTACCAGCAGGCGCTGCGGCGGTATCACTGCCGCAGCGTCCTCTCTAGGACATTAGAGGTGGGAGACCTCGTCCTCAGGCAGGTGCTCTCCAGGGAAGGGCTGCACAAGCTCTCTCCCATGTGGGAGGTCCCGTTTAGGGTTGCCCTTGTCTCTAGGCCTGGCGCCGCGCGCCTGGAGACACAGGACGGGGTCCCCATCCAGAACGCCTGGAACATCCAGCACCTCTGGAAGTTCTATCCATGAAGAAAGGATCCGACCTGTGAAGCAAGGCTCCGGCCTGTGAAGGTCTCCGCTCGTGACACTCTCACGTAATAATGAGTGGGGCTGTACACGCCTCGACGTCTCCTGAGAGCCGCCCTGGGGCCTCACGGGGGCTCCCTCCCACGTCTTAGTGGCAGCACTTAGCTCCGCGCTGGTGAGAAGACTTGACTAGGTGCCGGACGTGGTTGTTCATTTGCTTCCGAAGTTTCTTGCAGTATTTTAGTAATCTTCCAGTGGAGTTGGTGCTTTCGTGTTTCGGTTCGCCGAGTTGATTTCTTCTCCTCCTGCTCGTTTGCTTTTAGCCTAGGGGCAGGGAGGAGGTGGCAGTTGCCCGTCACTCTCCCTTGCATGCCCCGCGCATGGGGGCTAGGCAGGTGTGTGCACCTTGGGCCTACCCTCGTGCACGCACACCGCGCCGAACCCGCTGCCCTGGTGCTTCGGCCTTATCCTTGCGAGGATCCTTCGATCAAGCTCACAGGTACCAGAACCCCTCATATCCGTGCCCCTGGGCAGCGCAATGCGGTGCATTAAGTCAGAGCTAATCCACGACAGGGGGCTAGCATAAGGAGGAATGAGGTGCTCATCAGTTTTCCTTTCCTTTAAAACAACCCTGCAACGGTTCCGCGGCGACTCCTCAGACCCCAAGGCACCTCCCGAGGTCTGCGATCTCCAGGTCTCTGGGAAAGGGGGCCTCGTCGGGCACCAGAAGCCAAGTCCTCGCGAGGCGGGAAGCTACCGCACGCATATCAAGCTAAGTTATCCTATCCTTGCCTACTCAGAGCGCAAACATTATGGCACAGCATTAAGATAGCAAGCATAGCATAAAGGGCATAGCCGCCACAGTTCATTACACGCCCTAGCGGGGTACACTATCCTTTTTTGAATTACGGGAGAAAGGAAAGGCTAAATAAAGAAGTCTCGAGGGCGTGCGAATCCGACACGAGAGCCGCGTCCTCAAACAGCGCCTAAAGGTGGCCCCGACACTCCACCAGTCCCCCCATAGGCGACCTGGGGCCATGGCCGGTCTTGGGTCCAAGTTCGACGGCCCGGGCTCATGTCGTGTTCCTCTCTAGCTTCACCGGGGCGCTACGGCGAGACGACCCACCACCGTCCTCAATCTGAGCACGGCGGCGTGGAGGTCGGTCGTAGCCACCACTGCTCGAGCTCTTATCCGAGGAAGAGCCGCCATTGCGATAAGAGTAGCACACACCACCAAGGCCAGGCTCACCCTCGTCGCCGTCGTTGTCACTGGCGTCTTCTAGGCAGCACCCCATGCGGCGGCCGTCCTCCCTAAACACCCTCCCATAGAGGGTCGCCAGGCCGTCGTACTTGAATTGGAGGGTGCGCCTTCCACTCAGGCCTCGCGCGCGGGCGAACGACTGCCAGCCGTGGATTAGGACCACACTGCCTGAGGCGGCAACCTCAGTCCCAACCCATGAGGCCCTGTTGCAGTAGCCGTCAGCCTGGAGCTAGAGACCATCAAGCCTCGAGGATGGAAGCTCGCCAGAGAAGAAGCGCGGAAGCCAGAGCGAGGGGCCGGCCGGGCTCTCCGACCAAACGACGAACTCGCATCCAGCAAGGAGAAGCATGGTCGAGGAGGGCACATGATCACAGCGTGCCTCCCTTCGTCATGGGGGCTGCTCCGAAGCCGGTGCCCCCCGCTGTGAGAAGTGTCACACCCTAGCTAGTTCAGGCATTAGAGTGTTGCATCATGTCTATCCTTTCATCAAAAACTTGAAATGGGGATGTCAGAACCCCCAGCCCCCTCTGAAACCAACTAGGGTTTACTAAAAACTTTTTCAATGAACCTGAAATGCCCTTCTAAAATGTCCATCATTTTTGTCTTGGTTCAGAACCTCTGCCAAAAGTGTTGCACAATTTTCTAGGTCATCTTAGGGTCTTTGAATTAAATGATAAGTATTTGAATTTGGGCATTTTAAATTATATAAAATATTTCAAATGCTCAAATATTCCTAAGCTGAAATGTTTCATGTTGGAAATAATCCAACTATGGACCAGAAGCAGTTTGGTGATTTTAGGAGTTGCCTAGGTATTTTTAAAAATTCAACAATGTTGCCGAAAAATAAAAAAAGGAAAATAACAGAAAGACTTACCTGGCGCCCGCTAACCGGCCCACCTGCCGGCCCAGCACAGTGCCGCGCCAGCGAGCTGCTTGCCCGGCCAGGCAGGCAGGCAGGTGCTCGACGACGAGCACCGCATGGGTGCCACGCACCTGCTTGCCGCCTCGCCGCTCCACTCTCCCGGCTAACGCCGTGGATCGTCCCCTCTCCTCTCCAGCTCCTCCCCCTCGCGCTCCCCAGCCATGGCCGACACCACCGCCGCCGCTCCATCGCCGTAGCCGCGCTCCCCGCCGCCCGTGCGTCGTCTCGTCGTGTCCAGGAGCTCCGCCGCCGTCCACTTCGTCGAGCTACCCGAGCCCCGTGTGCTCGCAAGGCCCGAATCCACCGCACCGACCTCGCCTGAGTCCGCCGTCGCCGGAGATCCCCTTCAACGCCGTCGCCGCATCAGCTCGTCCCCGACCCCGCCGGTGGCCTCTACGGGTGCTCTATGAGCCTAGCTACCCCTCCTACTCTTCCTCTCTTGCCCCCGAGCCGTGTAGCCACCGCACGAAGATCACCCGCACGCACCACCGTGGATCTCATCGCCGACGTGCTCCCGGCCATCCTCCGGCCACCTCACGGTGTCCAACGCACTCACCACGTTGCGTTGGGTCCAACCGTGCACTCCCCGCACCTCACCGCACACCCTAGCCTCGAGTTCGTCCCCAACCGAACTCCGGTGGCCGCCTAGATCGTCGCCGGCGCCAACTCCGGCCACCCCGACCCCAACTGACTCCACCAAGAGCCGCGGCTCGTCCTCAGCTCCACCCTGATGCCCTCCGCGACCCATTTGGTGGCCGGAACGGCCAAAACCACTTCCGCCGCCGCGTCGGGCTCGCCGGCGGCTAAACGCCGGTGCAGCCGTGTTGACTTTGACCACGGGTGGGCCCTGGTTGACTCTGTTGAGTCAATGACAGGTGGGGCCCCCTTCTGCTAATTATCCAGATTAGTTTAAACTAAATTAAATTAGTTAATTAGCCACTGACACCCTGGACCCACGCGTCAGGTTTGACCTGGACCGGGTCTGTTGACTTGCTGAGGTCAGCATGACCTCATGCTGAAGCAGTAAACCTTTTCTGGAATTAAAATAAATCTAAAATGATTTATAAATTCCAGAAAATAACCCAAACTTCAAAAATTCATATAAATTCAACCGTAGCTCCAAATCAAACAAATTATATATGAAAAATGATCAGAAAAATCCAATCTATCCATCTGTACTAGTTTCATGCATGTTTAAACAAACTAACTTGAGGTTTAGTGCAGAACAAGATAAAACACTTTAAAGGGCCATTTATGAGTTTGAAATTTGAATCTTTAGTTCAAATTGATTCAAGCCCATCTGGTTTTAGTTGCATTATCCCAACACACTCATATTGCCATGTTTCATGCATGCATCATATTGTCGCACATTGTTTGGTGATAGTTGTGTATCGGTGTTCTTTGGGGCAGGTTCTGCCTCCGAGGAGTACCGTGATTACCCCAGCTGTCACATCCCTAGCTGCTGGTAGTGCTCTAGGCTAGCTTCATGTGTGCATCATGTCTATATTTTTGAAACTTGAATTGAGGAATTTTGAAAGCCTCAAAACTAAATTAAAAGCAGGGCAAAGATCCCTAGAAATCTCATTCTATGTTCCAAGATGTCCTTTTGCAATGCTTGAGAATTTTGGCAAGAGCTATATATCAAACCAAAATTTAGGGACATTTTTAAGGATTTATTTTTGGGACATTGAATTTAAATCATTAGCTATTTGAATTTGAATTATATTCATATAATTAGAATATAATTTCAAATACCCCTGAAATATTTTTTGAGCTTTTGGAAAAGTCCATCTAGCAAAATAAAAATATTCAGAGGAGTTTTTGGCATTGTTTGGATTATTTTAAATTCAAAACAGTGGCAAAAGATTAAAATAAAGAAAACAGAACAGAAATATAAAAAAAGGAGAGAAGCCCAGCAACTTACCTGACGCTTACCTGAGGCCCACTCACCTGGTGGCCCAGCAGAACCGGCCCAGCCCACCACTGCAGCCCCTCCGTCGTCTTCCTCCCCTCGCCCCGAAGCAGCTGCGTGCCCGGCGCGCAGGCGAGCCGCGCCAGCTCCTCCCTGCCTGCCTGGCTACCTCCTCGTCGCCCTGGAATGCCCCGGACGACGCCACGCAGCTCCGACCGCTCTCTCACTCTCTCCCGAACTCTTCCCCCTCTTCTGCTCCCTCTCCCTCTCGAGCCGAGCGCAGCCGCAGCCGTGCCACCGTAACGCCGCGGCCACCGTGTCCCCCTCGACCCCTCGCTGTGCCTGCGAGCTCCGCCTCGATGTCGTGAAGCTCCAAGCCGAAGAACGCGCCTGCGGATGCCCAGCAGCGCCGTCGCCGACGCCGTCTTCGTTCCCTGCACCGACGGCCGCCGTCGACCGATTCGTCGTCACCGGGCCGTCCCCGAGGCCGCTGAGATCACCTACGACCCCGCTGTGAGCTCCTCTTCCATTCCCCCTCCTTCCCGCGCTCGTTCCCGCACTCTAGCCGCCCTTTTCACCGGAGCCGATTGCTCCTCGCCGCCGGCCATGGCGCTGCCGTGGCCAGGGTCACCCCAGCTTGCGCCCGAGCATGTTACCAAGTTCGCCGCCCTCCCAGGAGCCCGCAGAGCCCTTCCGTTTCCCCTCTAGTGCACCGCAGCGCCGTGTTCGACCTCGGCCGAACTCCGGCGGCCACCTAGGTCATCGCCGGCGCCGATTCCGGCCGCCCCGACCCCAACTGACTCCACAGGAAGACGCGGCGCTCTTCCAGCTATCCGTAGAGCCCCTCCTCCGTCCGTTTGGTCGCCGGAGCAAGAAACCCGAAGGCCTCCGCCGCCTCGGCCTCGCCGGCGACTCAACGCCGGCGGGATTGACTCGTTTGACCAGGGGTTTGACCTCCCCTGGGTCCATGACAGGTGGACCCCGCCATCAGGTGATTAGCTTAAGCTAATCACCACCTAATCTAACCCCCTGACACTGACATGTGGGCCCTAGTGCCCCTAATCTTTAGTTAAACTAAACTAACCCCCCTGTCTAACCCGTGTCACTGACGTGTGGACCCCACACGTCAGGTTTGACCCTAGCCAGCCGCAGTTGACCTGCTGACGTCATGCCAACGTCATGCTGACGTAATAATTCCTTTCTGGAATTTAAATAAATCTTAAATGATTTAATAATTTCAGAAAATGCCTAAAACTTCTAAAATTCATAGGAATTCAACCGTAACTCCAAATTAAATAAATTATATATGAAAAATTATCAGAAAAATTCAAGGAATCCATCTGTACCATTTTCATGCATGTTTGAACAATGTTTGTCCTCTGTTTTGGACAAAACAAATAAAGGGCATTTAAATAATCATATATGGAGTTGGAATTTGAATCATGTATTCAAACCAACTTCATTTAAATCATAGCTAGGTGCATTAGCCCAAAACACATTCATATTGCCATGTCATAGCATGCATCATATTGTGCATTGCATTGATCGTGTTTCTTCTGTGTTTGCCGGTGTTGTTCCCCCTCGGTGGACGCTGTACCGATGATGTGATCGTTGACACTGATGAAGACTCAATGTTATCTTCAGAAGTGCCAGGCAAGCAAAAACCCCTTGTTCATTCCGATAAAATCCCACTCTCTCGCTCCTGCTCTCTTTTACTGCATTAGGACAACAACGACATAACTGTTACTTGCTGCGGTAGCTGAACCCCTTTATCCTTTGCATGACCTGTCATTCCACAGTAAATAGATGAAACCCACTAGCATGAGTATGAGTTGTTTGAGCCCTGTTGTGCCTACTCATTCATGTTTGTTTGTCATGCCTGCTACTGCTTAGAGTTGAGTCAGGTCTGATTCATCGGGGATGAATCAGAGGTGTGTGAACATGTCCTACTGTTGAGTGCTAAGTGTGTGAACACGATTTGGTAAAGGTAGCGGTGAGAGGCCATGTAGGAGTACATGGTGGGTTGTCTCATTGCAGCCGTCCTCAGGAACTGAGTTATGTGTTTGTGATCCATGAACAGCTACTACCACACATTGGGCTCCGGGCGCTCCAAGCTCTCTCGACTTATTAATCAACTTGATCTCTGTCCAGGAGTTGCAACTAGTTTCTGGTGTTTGTAGGTAGTGTTAGTAGTCTACCAAGTGGCACCCGGTACAGGTGGGCTTGGGACAGACTAGGCACAGTGGCACGGTGTACCAAGTGGCACCCGGATGGTGGGCTTGGGAACCCTGCTCACATCGTTTGGGGCCGTGAGCGACACCCCGGCCGGATCTCCTTGCGGATGGAACCCGAATAGGCGATAAACCTGGACGAGAGACTTGTATGGTTAGTCAGGTCGTGGCCGACTCCCTCGCCCGGCTTCCGCTTGAAGGTTGCCGAGGTACATGACGTGTACAGGGCGATAAGTGGCGAAAGCGTGTGTGAAGAAGTACACCCCTGCAGGGTTATCATTATCTATTCGAATAGCCGGATTCCTCGGATATGGAAACTTGGACCCCTTGTACAGTTCATAGACAAGTGAAAGTGGATACTCTAAAATACGCAAGATAAGCGTGAGTGCTATGGATGGCGTTCTCGTAGGGAGACGAGAGCAGATCCATAGTGGTGTATTGATATGGTGAATATGTGGACTCGTGTGCGCCACCTCAAAAGAGTTACTTGCAGTCGTAGTTCAGGATAGCCACCGAGTCAAAGCTGGCTTGCTGCAGTCAAACCCCACCATCCCCTTTGTTGATAATGATGCATATGTAGATAGATCTGATGTAAGTCTTGCTGGGTACATTTGTACTCACGTTTGCCTATTTTATGTTTTTGCAGAGAGACTTCAGTCTCGCTAATAGTTCCGCGTGGTCTTCGACGTTTAGCTTGTTACCTCAGCTACGATCTTGAGCCCTCGGCAGAATCTGGTAGATAGTTAGGCTTTCCAGCCTTTTTCATTTATAGTTGTCTGTACCCAGACATGTTGAGCTTCCGCTTGTGCTTTGACTTGTATGCTCTGAGTGTTGGGTCATGAGACCCATGTTTGTATTCTCGCTCCTCGGAGCCTATTAAATAAATACTTGAGTTGTAGAGTCATTTTGTGATGCCATGTTGTATTTGCACATATCGAGCATATTGTGTGTATGTTATTGAAATGCTTGGTATGTGTGGGATCTGACTATCTAGTTGTTTATCCTTAGTAGCCTCTCTTACCGGGAATTGTCTCCTAGTGTTTCCACTGAGCCATGGTAGCTTGCTACTGCTCCGGAACACTTAGGCTGGCCGGCATGTGTCCTTCTTCGTTCCTGTGTCTGTCCCTTCGGGGAAATGTCACACGGTGAATACCGGAGTCCTGTTAGCCCGCTACAGCCCGGTTCACCGGAGTCCTGCTAGCCCAGTGCTACAGCCTGGATTCACTCGCTGATGACCGACACGTTCGTTGCTGGGTCATGTATGTCTGTCCCTGTAAGTTAGTGCCACTTTGGGTTCACGACTAGCCATGTCAGCCCGGGTTCTTTGTCATATGGATGCTAGCGACACTATCATATACGTGAGCCAAAAGGCGCAAACGGTCCCGGGCCAGGTAAGGTGGCACCCGTGGGAATACCGTGCGTGAGGCCGCAAAGTGATATGATGTGTTACATGCTAGATCGGTGTGGCATTGAGTCGGGGTCCTGACACCAGCGAAGAACCGTATCCGTGCATCGATCCATCAGGCAAGCAACCAACCAGTTGATCATATTGATACAATCCCATGTTCTCGCTCTTGCTCTCTTTTACTGCATTAAGAGAACGCGTTTCAAACTGCTGTGTGCTACGGTAGTTGAACCCATTTCCTCCGCATGACCTGTCATTGCCACAGTAACTAGATGAAACCCACTAGCATGTGTAGGAGTTGATTGAGCCATATGTATGTGTTGTTCCTACCTTGCTATGCCTGCTATGCTTAGAGTCGTGTCAGGTCTGGTTCATCTGGGTGATGGGCTAGAGTGAAATGATCATGCCGATATTGAGAGTGATGTGGTGAACACGATTTGGTAAAGGTATCGATGAGAGGCCATGTAGGAGTACATGGTGGGTTGTTTCATTGAAGCCGACCTTAAGCACTGAGATATGTATGTGTGATTTAAGAATCAGCTACTACCATGCATTGGGCCCGAAACCAATGGACCCTCTCGTCTTCTTATTCACCCTAGTTCTCTGTCCAGGAGTTGCAAGTAGTTTCTGGTGTTTGTAGCCTACTGGAGGCCGTGGACAGCGCTGACCGTAGGGGTGGGCTGTGATGCGGTAGGTACGTGGCATGGTGTACCGGATACCCGTTAGGTATCTCGGGAACCCTGTACACATCGTTCGGGGCCGTATGGGAAACCTCGGCCGGACTCCCTGCGGATGGAACCTGGATAGGCGATAAACCTGGATTGGAGACTTAGGTGATTAGGTAGGTCGTGGCCGACACCCACGTTGGGCTTCCGCTTGAAGGTTGCCGAGTACATGTCGTGTAAACGGCGGTAAGTGGTGAGAGCGTGTATGAAGAAGTACACCCCTGCAGGGTTAACCTAATCTATTCGAATAGCCGCGTCCGGGGTGAAGGACTACTTGGTTACCTATACAGTTCATAGACAAGTAAACTGGAAACTACTAAAAGCTTCAAGATAAGCGTGAGTGCCGAGGATGGCCCCTCCGTAGGAAGACGGAGGTGGATCCTCGGTGGTGTATTGAAGTGGTGAGTAGTGGACTCGTGTGCGCAAAACCATTTCAAGTTGGAGTCTCGTAGGATAGCTTAGCCAAGAGTCAAAGCTGGCTTGCTGCAATAACTCCACCAACCCTTCTTGATAATGTGCATGTATGTAGGATCTGACGTAAGTCTTGATGGGTACCTTTGTACTCATGTTGCTATAATTTACATTTTACAGAAGACGGTGCAACCCCTTCTGATGGGTTCTTCGTAGACGTTGACATCGACGAGTAGGCTAAGGCCAGGTGGTAATCCTGAGCTTGTGAAGGTCCACGTAGTATAGCTAGGCTTTCCAAGCCTCTTTTATTTTACTAGTTGTCTGTACTCAGACAAGTTACTTCCGCTGCTAGTTTGTATGACTGTATGACTTGAATGTGGGTCGTGTGACCCGTACTTGTATGTAGGTTATGTATGGCTCTCTGAGCCTTTAAATAAAGTACTTGTGTTGTAGAGTCATGTTGTGATGCCTTGTTGTATTTGCACATATCGAGCATATTGTGTGTATGATTGAAATGCTTGGTATGTGTGGGATCTGACTATCTAGTTGTTTACCTTTAGTAGCCTCTCTTACCGGGAAATGTCTCCTAGTGTTTCCATTGAGCCATGGTAGCTTGCTACTGCTCCGGAACACTTAGGTTGGCCGGCATGTGTCCTTCTTTGTTCCTGTGTCTGTCCCTTCGGGGAAATGTCACGCATTGAGTACCGCAGTCCTGCTAGCCCAGTGCTACAGCGCGGACCCACTTGCTGATGACCGACACGTTCGATGCTGGGTCATGGATGCCTGTCCCTGTAAGTCTGTGCCACTTTGGGTTTACGACTAGTCATGTCAGCCCGGGCTCCTTATCATATGGATGCTAGCGAAATCATCATATATGAGAGCCAAAAGGCGCAAACGGTCCCGGGTAAAGGTAAGGCGACACCCGTGGGAATACCGTGCGTGAGGCCGCAAAGTGATATGAGGTGTTACAGGCTAGATCGATGTGACATTGAGTCGGGGTCCTGACAAGAAGAGGTACCATTGCGGGCACCAAGAGAAACGCCGGCCCCAGGGGATGCACGCCCGCGCCCCCTGGGGGCCGCAGCAGGGGTCGCAGGGTGCTTACGGGGATGGCCGCGGCCTCTCTTGGGAGGCAGAGAGGCTGGTCCCTCCTTGGAAGCCTTCCCCTTCTCGGCCGCCGAAAACCTCCTTAGCGGCGCCATGGGAGCAAGGTGGAGAAGGAGAAGAAATGGGCAGCAAGAAGACAGAGGAAGAAATGAGCGG
>NC_041385.1:467504185-467550069 GCF_002162155.2 Triticum dicoccoides | reverse complement strand
GAAGTCCAACCGCCGGCCTCCACGACCTTGCGCCATGATGATCTTCTGCATGCTGCATTGTCCCGTCAAGTCGAACAATTGCCAAGGCAACATGGGGGAAGTGGAGACGCCCACGTCCCATCAATCACCATGCGTCATCCAGACTTGCTTGCCCGTGGCCCACCGCGTGGCTCCTTCGACGGCCTGGTACGGCCCAACTTCAGCATCAATGACTCAAGACCCTCGCGAGGGGCCAAGCCTCGCGAGGCAGGCAACACCAAGACCCGCGAGGGGATCGACCTCCTCAGGCTGGCTCCCGAGGGGCGGAGAGTTCTATGCAAGGTGCACCTTGGGAGGCTCAGCTGACGTGAGCCATGATGACCATGGCCAGGCGGGCGCCAGCGGGCGGAGAGCACCTGTTTCCTCTTTGGTGCAAGGGAGGCAAGCCGCAGGCGCGAAGTCCCAAGGAATCAGCCAAAGGTTTCCATTCTGGTGCAACAAGACCAAGACCGCCAGGACGGCAGGACGGAGGTCATTATCGAGCCCACCGCAGCGTCACGACAAGAGGCTTTTTGCAGGCGAAGACCACTTTAGTCAGGATAAGATGTACTACTTGTCCCCTTTCAAATCTGGCCGTTGTGGGATCCCTTCCCACCAACATTTGGGAAGAGGACCAAGGCCACTATAAATAGGACTTAGCCACCACCATAGAGGGGAGGATCCATTCTCACCGACCCCCTCACCAGCTCTCTTGAGCTCAAGAACACCTCAGCTCCTGAGGCCAGTTCATCCACGGTACTAGTTCATCATCAGCCCTTCCAGGCAATCCACCAAAATGCTGGAGTAGGGTATTACACCGCAAGGTGGCCCGAACCAGGATAAAGTGCGGTGTCTATTTGTCTCTTTGAGCCCGACGCACTAGGCTATGACGATTGTGAGTAGGCAGGCTAGGTAGGTTGAGATCTCCGCACCCACCCTAGATTTCAAACATTTCAAGAGTTTGCGGAACCCGTAATCCCACAGAGGCTCCCTTTGTTCCCCATCAGAAATTCCCCAAGTGGTAAAAGTGTTGAGCATATAAATCAAAGTGTACCATGGGAATATCAAGCCTAGGCACAAAATAGAAATTTTGCACAAAGGAATTCATGAGGAGATGGTTGATTGCATGTATCTACGTTGGTATTTCCCCGAAGAGGAGAGGATGACGCATCATAACAATGGTAAGTATTTCCCTTAGTTATGAAACCAAGGTTATCAATCCAGTAGGAGGACCAATCAACACTATGTAAACAACACCTGCACACAAATAAAAAATGCTTGCAACCAACACGTAAGAGGGGTTGTCAATCCCTCGAAGGTAGTAAAACATGATAAATAGATAGATTGATGGATGCAAATAAAATAAAGGCAAATAAAACTCATCAAGATATTTTTGGGTTTCTGATAATATAGACCTGAAACAAAAAAGGCAAATAAATTGGAAACACAAGTAGCAATATAGATCTGAAAATATATGGTAAGAAATAGACCCGGGTGCCGTAGATTTCACTAGTGGCTTCTCTCGAGAAAATAGCATACGGTGGGTAAATGAATTACTGTTGGGCAATTGACAGAAGAGCGAATAATTATGACGATATCCAAGACAATGATCATGTATATAGGCATCACGTCCAAGATTAGTAGACCGACTCCTACCTGCATCTACTACTATTACTCCACACATCGACCACTATCCAGCATGCATATAGTGTATTAAGTTCATGGAGAAATGGAGTAACGCAATAAGAACAATGACATGATGTAGACAAGATCTATTATGTAGGAATAGACCCCATCTTTTTATCCTTAATAACAATGCTACCCCTTCTGTCACTGGGTGAGGACATCGCAAGATCGAACCCATCAGAAAGCACCTCTTACCATTGCAAGAGAAATCAATCAACTTGGCCCAACAAAACCGAAATATCAAAGAAGAAGTACGAGGCTATAATAATCATGTATGAATATGAATATATCTGATCATAAACTCACAATTCATCGGATCCCAACAAACACCGCAAAAAGTCATTACATCAAATAGGTCTCGAAGAACATTGAGGAGAACATTGTATTGAGAATCAAAAAGAGAGAAGAAGCCATCTAGCTACTGCCTATGGACCCGTAGGTCTGTGGTGAACTCTCACGCATCATCGGAGGAGGACCAATGGGGATGATGAACCCCTCCGTGATCGTGTTCCCCTCTGGCAAGGTGCAGGAATAGGGCTCTAGATTGGATCTCGTGGTTATGGAACTTGCGTTGGCTGGAAATGTGTTCAATTGACTCCCCTAGAGTGTCTGGAATATTTGGGAATTTATAGAGCTGAGAGGCGGTGGAAAGGACTCCAGTGCCCAACACCAACTTGGGCGCGCCAGGGGCCTTTGGTGCACCCTGGTGGGTTGTGGGTCCCACAGGCCTCCCCTGTGATACTTCCTTGGCTCCCAAGTTGTCTTTTGGTCCAAAAAAATCCTCCAAAAAGTTTCATTGCATTTGGACTACGTTTGGTACTGATATTCTGCTAAGTAAAAAACAAGCAAAAATAGCAACTGGCACTGGGCACTATGTCAATAGATTAGTCCCAAAAAATGATATAAAATTGCTATAAAATGATTGTAAAACATACAATAATGATAATATAGCAGCATGGAACAATCCAAAATTGTAGATACGTTTGAGACATATCAATGGTATTTGTCACACTCATCTACAAGGAAGTCAGTCAACCCGATATTTCCAATGAATTGTGAAAATTCTTGGTGAAACGCGGCTTTGGTCATGAAGGTGTTGTGTGGCCATTCGCACGGCCGAACCTCCGTCCTACACAGAAGATGATGGTCCAGGGTACCTCCGGTGGCTCCCTTGGGACTCCAACTTGAAGAGTCTCTCCAGAAGAAGTTCATTTTCCTAAGAACAAATTTCTGAAAATTTTTGGGCAAAAAAAGATGTTAACAAAATTTCACAAGATTGATAACAACTACTCATATGAATGTCTAGAGGCTATATCAAGCATTGGAACTACTTAGAACCAACTAAATTCAACATGCAAGCTCATTTTCAGTAGCACCAATAGCAGCAAAATAAGAAAAATATAATCCACAAAAACAAAAACTAATTGGAGCAATGGAAGAGTCACATACCAAGGAGCAATCCCCCAAAATAGTTCGGAAACAAAGCTCAAAGCAAAGAGATAAAAAATCTCAAGTTTGGAAGCAAGAACAAGAGAGAGAGAAAGAGAGAGAGAGAGAGGCCATGATTTTTTTGGAGGTAGGAGATGAAGTGGTCTAAAGCACTAAGTGAGTGGGACCTCATGGGCCCCACAAGGTATCTTGGCACGCCCAGGGGGGCGGGCACCCCCTGTTGCCTTGTGAGCAACAGGGGCACCACCCTGGGTTGTCTTCAGTGCCAACAATTCTTATATATTCCAAAAAAAATCATGTTAAAATTTTACGATATTTTGAGCACTTTTTATTTTTGGGTCATTTTTTACTGCACGGATAACTCAGAAAACAGGACAATATGGGCATTGTACTTTATTAAACTATAAATAACGGAGAGCAAATTTGAATTATAGTAGGTTGTGCTCACTAAATTCATCGACCACATGCCCCTAAAAAGAATCCATTAGCAATTTGATCAATTCTTATTAACAAAGTATTTCCGAGTAACATGAAACCAACAATAAGAATTTCATATTTCTTTTTGACAGACGGAAGAGGAAATTCGAAACCTCAAATAGTGATTGTCGCAATTTTTTCAGTAGAGTTGATACTATTCACTAAACTTTGTTTCCTCGAGAAATAAACTGTATGCTCATTACCATTGACATGAAAAGTGACCTTACTTTTGTTGCAACCAATAACATCCCTGCAGTATTCAAAATGGGTCTACCAAGGATAATCGAAATGTTGTCGTCCTCAGGCATATCGAGAATTAGAAGTCTGTCAAGATAGTAACTTTTGCAACCACAATGGGGACATCCTGACAAATTCCAATAGGTATAGCAATTGATTTATCATCCATTTGCAAAGATATTTCAGTAGGTGTCAGCTTATTCAAATCAAGTCTTCTATATAAAGAGAAAGGCATAGCACTGACACCGGTTCCTAAGTCACAGATATCAGTTTTGACATAACTTCTTTTAAAGGAGCAATGTATAGTGGTATTCCTAGATCTTCTAACTTCTTAGGTACTCCTCCCTTAAAAGAATAATTTGCAAGCATGGTGGACATTTCAGCTTCACGTATCGTTCTTTTATTAATGACAATATCTTTCATGTATTTAGCATATGGAGGCATTTTCAAAATATCATTCAAACGTATTCACAAAAGAGGGGTCTAAGCATTTCAACAAAGCATTCAAAATCCTCCTCATTCGTATTTTTCGGAGGTTTACTAGGAAAAGGCACAGGTTTTTGAACTCATCATCCCCTTTCTTTACCATGTTTTCTAGCAATGAAATATCTTTTATCATACTTTTATTCTTAGGAGGTCGGTGAGGGAGTCCTGGATTAGGGGGTATCCGGACAGCCGGACTGTGTATAACGTCCGGATTATTGAAGCGTGAAGATACAAGACTCAAGACTTCGGCCCATGTCCGGATGGGACTCTCCTTGGCGTGGAAGGCAATCTCGGCGATCCGGATATTGTGTTTCCTTTCTTGTAACCGACTCCATGTAAACTCTAGCCCTCTCCGGTGTCTATATAAACCGGAGTGGTTGGTCCTTAGAAGCCCGATCACAATTACAATCATACCATCATAGGCTAGCTCTTAGGGTTTAGCCTCTATGATCTCGTGGTAGATCTACTCTTGTACTACCCATATCATCAATATTAATCAAGCAGGAAGTAGGGTTTTACCTCCATCGAGAGGGCCCAAACCTGGGTAAACATCTGTGTCCCTTGCTTCCTGTTACCATCAGCCTCGACGCACAGATCGGGACCCCCTACCCGAGATCCGCCGGTTTTGACACCGACATTGGTGCTTTCATTGGGAGTTCCGTTGTGTCATCGCCACGAGGCTCGCTGGCTCATCTCATCGTCAAGGACGACATTACCTCGGAGGGAGCTCTGACTTTAGGCCAGACTCTCCGACTCGGCGGCTTTATCATGTCCGCCCCATTGGCAGTAGCGCCGGAGATGGCCTCTCGGGTCATCAACCATAACCTTTGCGTCAGTTCGAAACTCGCCGAACAGATGGATCCGATGGAGCTCTCCTCCCTCAACGAGCTCTTGGATCGCATTGCTGCCCTGGGAGTCGCTATAGACTATGACCGGATCGGGCTTAAACCCGACCAAAGGGACATTAGATCCCCGTCGGCCACCCATGAGATAGCGGTAGTTGAGGAACCTCGCACGGACCGTCCCTCGACCTTGAGGACGAATTATGTCCGGATCATCGAACTCCCTGAGCTGAATACTTGCTCAAAGGAAGACATGACCCAGGTCCCGAACTTAGAATCGAGCATCGGGCTGAAGAAGTTGAGCGATCCTCTGGATCCCGAGCTATCAGGCTCGGGACATCCCACACCCCTGGGTGTGAGATCGGATCGGAATCCGGAGTCAGCCAACAACACCTACCCGGACTTAAACTGTCTCTCCCACATCAGGCAAGAGTCCCTGGAAACCGTGCATCACTACTGGGCTTGGTTCCTCCTTGCGCTTAACGAGGTCAGGGACTGCCGCGAGGAGAACGTGGTCTCACTCTTCTGCAAAAACTGCACGGACGAAGGACTCCTCAATGCTATAAGCCGGCGCGACATAGAACACTTCGCGGACATGGAAATCATAGTACGGAACTACTGTGCGATGGAAAGCGCATGGAAAACCCAAATAGATTTTTGGGATAGTACTGCTCTCACCAAAACCTTTGTCCGCACTAAATGGATGAACTCTCGTAAGTCGTCCGATCCAATCCCCAAGAAACCAAAACCTACCCTAGGGCGGGGATCCGTATTGGAAGAATGGCTCAACGGGCCATGTAAGCTCCATAGTACTCCGGATACGATACTGACTCATAGCCTTATGGCATGTTGGATACTCTGGCAGGTGGCAAAAAGCGGCGAGGATCTTCTTGTAGGCCATAAAGCAGAACAACATCCTGCCAGCGAACACAATACAGTACTAACAGTCTTCGAGACTTTTGCCTCGAACAACAGGCGCAAACGAGCTCACAGAAGCTCCGCTCAGATTTGCCATGTGGCAAAGATAAACCCTTGGAACAACGCTGCCATAACTTTTAATGCCAGTGACGAACCTCGAGTCCAAACTGTCAGGGCACCGGCCGCTCTGGTCCTTAGCCCGATCGTAGATGGCTTTCGGCTCACCAAAGTACTCATGGACGGCGGAAGCGAATTAAATCTGATTTATGGAGAAACACTCAGCAAGATGGAAATTGATAAAAGCCGCATTGAACAAAGCGGCACAACCTTCAGAGAAATTATCCCTACTCAGGAAGCGCGGTGTGCGGGAAAAATCACACTCGATGTGGTATTCGGCACCCCGGAGAATTATAGGTCCGAAGAAATCACATTCCAAGTGGCTCCCTTTGGCAGCGGATACCACGCCCTTCTAGGGCGGGACGCATTTACAAGCTTTCAAGTTGTACCCCATTATGGGTACATGAAGCTCAAGATGCCTGGGCCCAACGAAATCATCACTCTAGCCAGTGATCCGGACGTCGCACTTCGCGCCGAAAATAAAACTGCAGCACTAGCCCTGGAAGCATTAGCCGAGGCCCTAGCGGCCGAAGAGTTAACAACACTGCGGGCCACCGTGGACAGGGACGACGTAATACTCGACAAGCGACCCAAGTCCACCTCATTCAAACCTGCAGACGAGATAGTCAAATTCCAAGTCCATCCAACGGACCCCATGAAGACAGTTTCCATCGGGACATAGTTGAGCCCCATGATGGACGCCGCACTGCGAGATTTCTTACGAGAAAATTGGGACATTTTTGCCTGGCACCCATCGGACATGCCGGGCATCCCACGTAGATTGGCCGAACGCAACCTCAATATTCTAAAAGGACATAAACCGGTCAAGCAGACCCTAAGGCGATTCTCGGAGCCCAAACGACAAGCAATGGGGGAGGAGTTGGCCAAACTACTCGAGGCCGGATTCATCAGGGATATCAAACATCCGGATTGGTTGGCAAATTTGGTAATGGTACCAAAGAAGGACAAATCTTGGCGCCTATGCGTCGACTTCAAAGACCTCAACAAGGCTTGCCCCAAGGATCCCTTTCCCCTCCCTCGCATCGATCAGATTATCGATGCCACAGCTGGACATGACTCGCTGTGTTTTCTCGACGCATACTCTGGATACCATCAAATAAAGATGGCAGAGTCCGACCAAGCTGCAACAGCTTTCATAACGCCATACGACCCTTTTTGCTTCAACACTATGCCTTTCGGGCTCAATAATGCCGGCGCGACCTATCAACGCATGATTCAAACATGCCTGAAGAAACAAATTGGCAAAACAGTGGAAGCATATGTGGACGACGTGGTCATAAAAACTAGACACGTCAAAACCTTAATAGATGACTTGAGACTTACATTCGATAACCTCCGGACATACGACATTAAGTTGAATCCGGAAAAATGCGTCTTCGGCGTCCCCTCTGGGAAACTGCTGGGCTTCATTGTTTCCAATAGAGGAATTGAAGCAAATCCGGCAAAAATCCGAGCTCTGACATAGTTGGCTATACCAACAGATCTCAAGCACAACCAAAAGCTAGCTGGATGCGTGGCCCCTTTGAGCCGCTTTATCTCCAGGCTAGGAGAAAAGGCGTTGCCTCTTTACCACCTCCTTCGGTGCACCGAACACTTCGTATGGACGGATGCAGCCGTGGCCAGACTCGATGAAATAAAGACCTTACTGGCCAGTAATCCAATCCTAACAGCACCAAACATCGGCGAGCCTATGCTACTGTACATAGCGGCAACACGTCAAGTTGTAAGCGCAGTACTCGTCGTCGAACAAGAGGTTGACGTATACAAATTCTCGCTCCAAAAGCCGGTTTATTATGTATCCACAGTCCTCACTCCATCCAAATCCCGATACCCACACTATCAAAAAATAGCATACGCGGTCTTCATGGCATCCTGGAAGTTGCGACACTACTTTGAAGAGTGCTCGATTACAGTAGCCTACGAAGTACCACTCAATGACATAATAAATAACCGCGACGCTACGGGCCGGATTGCTAAATGGGCCATCGAGCTCCTTCCGTTTGAGATAATATACAAACCACGGCGGGCCATCAAGTCACAAGTGCTGGCCGACTTCGTCGCCGAATGGATGGAAGCCGAACTCCCTAAAGAGTATGGCGCATACTCCAACTAGATCATGCACTTCGACGGCTCTAAAATGCTGGCCGGATTGGGAGCAGGTGTAGTCCTGACATATCCCACCGGAGACACGGTCTAGTACGTACTCCAGATATTATACACAGACTCCAACAATGCAGCCGAATATGAGGCTCAGTTGCATGGTCTTCGGATGGCAGTCTCTATGGGCATCCAACACCTGGAAGTGCGAGGGGACTCGAACCTCGCAATATCACAAATAAATGGAGACTTTGATGCCAAGGATCCAAAAATGGCAGCCTACCGTAATGCCATCCTAAAAATGTCAGGGCGGTTCGAGGGGCTCGAATTCCACCATGTGGCTCGAGAAAATAATCAAGCGGCGGACATCCTCGCCCGCATCGGCGCCAAACGTGACCCTGTCCCACCTAACATATTTCTGGAAAGGCTGTTCAAGCCATCCGTAGTATGGGAAGGGGAGTCCGGCAGTACCAGCACAGATCCGAACACACCCCTAGACTCCGAACCATCAGACACAATCGGAGGCTTTGCCACCGAAATAACATCTTCGACCCATGAAATCATGGCCGTAATTGCCCCGTGGACTGAGCCTATCTTGGCCTATCTAAATAGGCAGGAGCTCCCCGAAGACCAAAATGAGGCACGCTGTATAGTCCGGCGTTCTAAAGCTTACAAAGTCCACGAAGGGGAACTCTATAAGAAAAGTGCAACCGGAGTGCTCCAAAGATGCATCTCTGAAGAGGAAGGGCGGCAACTCTTGGCTGAAATCCATGCTGGACTAAGCGGACACCACGCCGCGGCTCGAGCGCTAGTCAGCAAAGCCTTCCGCACAGGCTTCTATTGGTCGACGGCCCGAGCAGACGCACAGGACCTTGTCCAACATTGTGTCGGTTGCCAGCTATTCGCCAATCAGAGTCATATGCCCCCTACCGCTCTCCAAACAATCCCCATAACTTGGCCCTTCGCGGTCTGGGGGCTGGATATGGTTAGACCCCTTAAAGGGGGAAGCCATAAGAAAACATACTTATTGGTCATGGTGGACAAGTTCACCAAATGGATAGAAGCCAAGCCAGTTAAAACGGCCGAATCCGGACCAGTAATAGACTTCATATCCGGGGTCGTACACCGATACGGTGTCCCCCACAGCATCATCACTGATAATGGCTCAAATTTCACAGCCGATGAAGTGAAAACTTGGTGCGGCAAAATGGGCATTAAGCTCGACTATGCTTCTGTCTACCACCCCCAAACAAACGGCCAGGTCGAACGTGCAAACGGTGTCATCATGAGCGGCATTAAACCCAGACTAGTGCAATCTTTAACAGAATCGGATACGCACTGGGTGGAGGAGCTCGACTCCGTACTCTGGGGGCTGCGGACCACACCGAATTGCACCACCGGATATACACAATTTTTTATGGTGTATGGTGCGGAAGCAGTACTACCCTGCGACATAATACATGATTCGCCATGCGTACGCATGTACGAAGAGAAGGAAGCCGAGTTAGATCGGCAGGATAACTTGGACACCCTGGAGGAGGAGCGCGATGTCGCAAAAGCCCGTTCTGCATTCTATCAGCAGCAGGCTTGACGATATCAAAGCAGAGAAATGCGGGCCAAAACGTACAATATTGGCGAGCTCGTTCTACGCCTACCGGAGAAGAAGGACAAACACAAACCCAAGTGGGAAGGTCCCTTCGTCATTGAGAAAGTTCTCATCGGAGGAGTGTACCGCTTACGTAATGCACCGGACAATAGACTCGAGCCGAACCCATGGAACGCGGCCAGACTCCGGAGATTCTACGCCTAACACCAAACTTAGTGTTCGTCTCCCTACTCCCCCTTTTTACTTACGCTCCACCCCACTTTTCCTTTCTCGGCCTTTTTTCCCTTCACAGAAAGTACTTAATACAGTTCGAACCCTCGGATTATTCCGGCCGCACTATGTGTGTAAGAAATACCTGGGGACTTCCTATTCGGAAGCTAAACATAATTACTTTTCGCCAATCACATATGCGTTCTTTTTGCATATGTGCCTTTTCTTCACCATTATATGCATCGATATGACTTAAGATGTGGCCAAGCTGGGTTGCCTGGCTCTTGTGTTTATGCCCTACGTTCCCATTAATTCGGCTAGGGCATAAGGGGAGCACCTCTGCGATTGTTACTGCCGGTTCAGCCAGATGTGTACCTCAGACTGGGTGAAGCCGAAAGCTAGTTTCCTTAAGATAATATTCGATCGGTGAACAAAGGATGTATTCATTGGTTACAACAAAAAAAACCAGAAGCTTTGTATCCTGCGCCATCGTTCGTAGTCCGGACATGTGCATTGACACATGCGTACCCAGGGAAAGGAACCCCTAACGGAACTATTCTCCCTGGAAGATGTTTCTTACTACCCATGTAATATAACATAACTAGTTGGGTACTTGTCTGTTCAAGCACTTATGACCCCTACAACTGGTCTCCATGCATACCCCGATTTTGTATAACTGAGCGGGTATTCGGACACACCCTAGACTATACGATCCAGGGGCTGAAGCGAAAAGGTCCGCCATGACAAATGATTTTAATCCGGCTAGGGGCTACTTATGCCCATTAAATTACACAGTCACCTCGACTGATCATATTCCTCCTCTATACCATCTAACAGGCTATCTAGCTTAAAATCCTGTTGAGAATACTTAGCGGCTAACGCTACCTGGTCATATACCAGACTTACAGGAATTTCTTGCCCATCGGGCCCCGCCGGTCCTACTACGGCCATATGGTTTGGGTCCAGCTTGGTGTAGCGCGTCTTCACCATTGCCCTGGCTTCTCTTGCACCTTGTCGGCATGCTGATATCTTCCACAGACGGAAGTGCCGCCGGGCTCCTTGAAGCAGGTCCGCAAGCTCTCCGTCTTGATGGCCACAAGGCCTGAGCAACGCCGTGCATCACCTGACGAACACGCTCGTGCAACTGCGAAAGTTCCTGCAGCAAATCACTTGCAGATGAGGGCATATCCTCTTCAGGGCGACCTGTTAACATTCCTGCAAGAAAAATTTCTTCAAAATACTTCCTCGCCGAACTATCATTCAGTTCGTTTGAGCACTCACCATAGATGCCACGTCAAAGCCTTTTGTTCTCCTTCACGGAGTTTGCCAGTTGAGAGCGGACGTCCTTTAATTCGATGTCCAGCCGAATATTGGCATCTTGTAGCTTGCTCCTCTCTTGCGCCACTTGCGTAAGGAAGCGCTCGCCAGCCTTTAGCTGCCTTTTAAGATGCGAGTCGTCATCCGTTATGCCCTCCGGATTCACTCCGGGATTGTCTGCAGAATTTTCTGTTAGACTAATCACACCAGCCATTTACTAACTGGTACATCTGCGTACAATGGAGACAAGCATTACCAGAGGGGGCCTTCTAGGATTCCTCTAACTTGGCAACCGCGTCCATCAGCTGGGCCTTACATGCCTCCAGCTCCCGAGCCAATTGTTCATTCTTGTCAACAAGGACCTGTTCATAAATTGATCCTTCAAACAGTTGTCCCAACTATTTCAAGTCTCAGGGGCTACTGCTATACATACTTGTTTAACTTTCTTACCCATATATCTTTGGTGTACTGGTTCGTCGCTTGGGCAAGCCCGCCTCGAGCAGCTCGGACGTATGCGTCTGCCGAATTGAAGGCATTAAAAGCCTCTTCGAAAAAGATGTTGTTCCGAAGCACGGCCCTCCGGCGCCGGTGATTCATGGCGCTCTCCACTTCGGAGTTTGTAGCCGAACACATATCCGCATCCTCTGTCGGAGAACTGTGCGGTACTGGCCCCATGTCCGCCTCCGCCCTCAGAGCCGGTTCTGGAGCCCGGTTGGTGGAGGCGTGATTGGCAGGATCCCCGGACATAGTCCGGCTGCTTCTCTTCCTGCCAGACATAAAGGGCGCTGTCATATTTCAAACACTATAATCTTAGGACAGGTTATCACTTTACCTCTGCAGTGCTGTGTCGACCCTCACCGCCTTCCTCTTGAGCCTGCCCGATCCGGACGTCTGTGGTTGACGAGTCCCTAGGGGCTCGGCCCCATGCTCCGACCATCGTCTCTACAAAATAGCACGACGCCTTAAGGGTAAGGCATGATGCTTGGGGGAAGTCCTCCTCGGAAGATAGGTTTTTTTAATTCGGCTTACACGCGACACAGGGAGCAGTCCGGGATAGTCGGCTGTAATGGCCACTAAGGCACCATCCCAGCTCGCTTGATAAAATACCCCATTGACAAGCTCCACGGTAATATCCGGGTATTCTTTGAGTCCCGGATCCAGGGCCCTTTCGGGGTCCTCTGGCTGCGGGGAGGGGCTGAAGATTCCTTCTACAGCCCTCCTCAGTTCCTGTTCGGAAACATCGATGCAGGCAATCTTAGCAGAAGAACGTTGGAGTAAGCGAAGCAGGGAAAAGAATGGCAACTTATCCACTCTAGGGGGTTGTACATGGAGAATCCGTCCCGCGTTTTAATGCGGAGGAATTCCTCCTCTTCCCCTTTGTACAAATCGGACAATATCCTTGCCAAAGCGGCGGCGGAGTCCAGACCCTTACGGCCGCAGCGGGTGGCATCGTCTTCTCCGTTGAAGTGCCACATGGGCTTCCCCCGATATTGAAGCGGTTGCACTCCCCGCCTTATACATATTGCCATGACCTCAACTATCGTCAGTCCGGATTTGGCCAGTAGCTTTATCCTGTTCATCAGGGAGTGTATTTCCCTTGTGTCCTCTTCTTGAGGGCCCCGGGGGCGCCAGCTTAGGCGTGCCCTTGGCAAGGCGTTGCTGAACTTGGGGAGACCCGTCCGGACTGGATCCGGAAGGGGAATGTCATCTATATAGAACCACTCTGAAGGCCAGTTTTCTGGTGCCTTCTCAGGAGTGCCGGATAGGTATCCAGTCTTGGCAATGCGCCATACTTCAGCCCCGCCCACTTGGCATAGGGATTCTCCCTGGGTGCGGGGGACGAGGCAGAATAGCTTCCTCCATAATTCTGAAGTGCGGCTCGCAGCCTAAAAACAGCTCGCAAAGGGTGATGTACCCCCCTATGTGCAGAATGGACGCAGGGGTAAGGTTGTGTAACTGGAGGCCGTATAACTCCAGGAGCCCGCGAAGAAACGGGTGGATAGGAAACCCGACGCCCCTCAACAGATGTGGGATGAGGCATATACGCTCCTCTGGAGATGGATTGGGAGATCCCTCTACTTGTTCCCCTCCATCATAAGTAGCTATTCCAGCTCGGACAGGGACCATGAACGCTGGTGGGAGAAACCCTTGGGTTTGTAACTTTATCAAACGGCTATGGGGAACTGAGAACTCTCCCCAATCCCCCAACTTAGAACAAGAAGGGCAAGCAGAGGAGTTGCGACGGTCAGCCATGCTGGAATGGTTTTTCGCGGAGAGCTCTGTTGGATGCTAGCTCTAGGAGGGAGAGTGTGGTTTGGATCTGAGAATCCCCGTCCCTTCAAATAGACGGTCATCCCGGAGGATTGAGGGTGGCAAATGCAAAAAATGCCTCGAATCCTCGCATTCGCTCGACACATGGAGATGGTCATTATTGAGGCACTGAAGCCGAGGAGCACAACATTGATTGGAGGCCGGACACTATTCGTCGTAACAGGTACTTTGGAGTATTCAGAGGAGGAACCCGCCTTGCAATGCCGAAGACAATACTGCACGCTAGACTCATCGTCATTGAAGCCTAGTTCAGGGGCTACTGAGGGAGTCCTGGATTAGGGGGTATCCGGACAGCCGGACTGTGTACAATGTCCGGATTATTGAAGCATGAAGATACAAGACTCAAGACTTTGGCCCGTGTCTGGATGGGACTCTCCTTGGCGTGGAAGGCAAGCTTGGCGATTCGGATATTGTGTTTCCTTTCTTTTAACCGACTCCATGTAAACCCTAGCCCTCTCCGGTGTCTATATAAACTGGAGAGGTTGGTCCTTAGAAGCCCGATCACAATTACAATCATACCATCATAGGCTAGCTCTTAGGGTTTAGCCTCTACGATCTCGTGGTAGATCTACTCTTGTACTACCCATATCATCAATATTAATCAAGCAGGAAGTAGGGTTTACCTCCATCGAGAGGGCCCGAACCTGGGTAAACATCTGTGTCCCTTGCTTCCTGTTACCATCAGCCTTGACGCACAGATCGGGACCCCCTACCCGAGATCCGCCGGTTTTGACACCGACAATCGGTTATCAAGATCAGCTCCAGGTTCTATTTCTACATCATTATCATGTTCTTTATCATTATATAGTTGAGCATCAACATGAACATTATTATCATTATCATTATCACTAGGTGGATGTTCACTATCAGATTGTGTCTCAGCATCGGAAGTAGAAAAATCATTATGATTCTCAGAAGGTTTTTCTACCTCCTGTTCACTAGAAGCATGCAAAGTTCTATCAATTGTCTTTTTATTTTGCTTCCTAGATGAACTAGGTGCTTTGAGAATATTGCTCAATTCTTTTAGAATTACCTTCATGATATAGAGGATCCTGAGTCATTTTACCTCCTCTAGTCATTACCTTAACAACATGATCATTTACTTTATTATTCATCTCATTAAGCAAATCATTTTCCAACTTAGCAACTTGTTCTAACTGGGTATGAACCATGGATGAATGTTTACTTAAGCCTCTAGCATCATTAGTAATCCTAAAAATCAAGTTGCTCAAGCGACCAATCATGATGGCATTATGTTTCAGTTGATTACAAACATACATGTTGAACTTTTCTTGCTTAACATTATAATCAAGCATTGACTAGCAGATTTATTATAGGGTATCACCTTCATCGAATCTATAAAGATAATTTACCTTTACTACCTGTGTCGGGGTATCGAGTCCACTTATTTATTCAATAGGTGGTAAATTCTTAGCATATTGGACTTAATACCCTTTTCTTTCATAGATTTCTCTGCCTCTTGCATATCTTCAGGACTGAGGAATAGAATACCTCTCTTCTTTGGAGTTGGTTTAGGTGGTGGCTCAGGAAGGGTCCAATCATTGACATTTCTCAATATACTATTTAATAAGCTTCAGCTTGTTCAACAGTTCATTCCTTGAAAACACAACCAACACAACTATTTAGGTAGTCCTTAGAAGCATCGGTTAGCCCATTATAAAAGATATCGTGTATTTCATTTTTCTTAAGAGGATGGTCAGGCAAAGCATTAAGTAATTGGATAAGCCTCCCCCAAGCTTAAGGGAGATTCTCTTCTTTAGACTGCACAAAGTAAAATATTTCATGTAAGACAACTTGTTTTTTAATTATGAGCGGGGAAATATTTTTCAAAGTAGTATATTGTATCATGGGGACTATGCACACAACCAGGAGCAAGAGTATTAAACCATTTCTTAGCATCACCCTTTAATGAGAAAGGAAACAACTTAAGAATAAAGTAGTATCAAATTTTGTCCTCATGAGCAAATAGGGTGGCTATATCATTCAATTTAGTAAGATGTGCTACAATGGTTTCAGTTTCATAACCATGGAAAGGATCAGATTCTGCCAAAGTAATTAACTCAGGATCAATAGAGAATTCATATTCCTTATGAGTAACAAAGATAGGAGAAGTATCAAGCTTAGGATCATATTTCATTCTTTCTATCATAGCCTTTTATTTCAGCTTACTCATTAATTTCTTAACATCATCTCTATCATTACAAGCAAGAATTTCTCTATCTATCTCCTCATCCATAACATAACCCTAGGTATCTGAGTCATTTCAACTTTGGTAGGAGAGTTAGGCATAATAGGTGAATCACAATTTTCATCAGTTTTAGCATTCTCAAGTTCTTTAGCTTTAGCAAGTTATTCATCAAGAAATTCACCTAATGTCACAGTTTTATCAAAAATAGTACTAGCATCATCACAAGTTTCATTTATAGTAGAAGTAGCATCATCAATTACTTGCGACATATCATAATGAATAGCAGGTGGTGGTGTTGCGAGCCTACTTAAAATAGATGGTGAATCGAGTGAATAGTGTGATGGCAGTTCTTTACCTCCCCACGTCTTAGAGAGTACGATCTTGGTCTTAGCGGCTTTAGATTCTTCATAGTGATTAACAGATATATTTCCTAAGTGGCTCAACAGATAGAGCTATGCACCCTAGCAACAGCGCCAAAAAAGGTCTTGATAACCCAAAATTAGGGATCGAGACAGTCTTCGAGGGTAGTATTTCACCCAAATTTATTGATTTCGACACAAGGGGAGCCAAAGAATATTTACGAGTGTTAGCAGTTGAGTTGTCAATCCAACCATACCTAGAGAACTAAATATCTGCAACAAAGTGCTTAGTAGCACAATAGTATAGCAATAGTAGCAATAGTAACGGTAATAGTAACAGAAGCAGTTTTGTAGTGATTGTAACAACAACAGCAACGGAAGTAAGTTAGGAAAGATCAATATGAGAAAAGCGTAGGTATGGTTCAATGATGGATATTTGTGTTGGATGACATTCGTCATATAACAGTCCCAACCTAGGGCGATACACAATAGCTCGAATTCATCAATGTAATGTAGGCATGTATTCTGTATATAGTCATATGTGCTTATAATAAGAACTTGCATGACATCTTTTGTCCTACGCTCCCGTCGCAACGGGGTCCATAAGGAAATCTAAGGGATATTAAGGCTTCCTTTTAATAGAGAACCAGAACAGAGCATTAGCACTTAGTGAATACATGGACTCCTCATACTACGTTCATCATCGGAGTGACTCCCAATTGTTGTCACTTTGGTGTCTGTGAATCATAACACGTAATCGGCCCATAAAACTTGCAAGATAGGATCCGAAACACACTTATATTCATGAAAACATAAAGAGATCAGATCTGAAATCATGTCACTCAGGCCCTAGTTACAAGCATTAAGCATAGCAAAGTCATAGCAATGTCAATCTCAGAACATAGTGGATATTAGGGATCAAGCCCTAACAAATTGACTGGATTACATGGCAAATCTTTTCCAACTCCATCACTGTCCAGCAATCCTACGAAGGAATTACTCACTCCCGATGGAGAGAATCATGAAGTTGTTGATGATGCAGGGTTGGTGATGATGATGTGAAAGCACAAGTGCTCCCTGGGCGATTTTGGTAATTAATGTCAACATATCTCTTGTTGGACTAATACTTTTATCTAGTATATTTCAGATAAGTTCAACAGTGGAGTGGCATGGACAAGAGGATATGGAACCCCTTCAAGATGCTAAGGACAAAGGATTGGCTCAAGCTCAAGCTCAGGACTCTACATTTTCTATTTCAGTGATCCAAGATCACATTGAGTCTATAGGAAAAGCCAATACTATTAAAAGGGGATGAGGTGTTGCTTAATGGCTTGCTTGCTCAAAGTGCTTCGTGATATAATCCAATGCCCTCAGCTACCTTCTCATATCCACATATGTCCCAAACCAAAAGTCAAACTCGGCCCCACCGATTTGATCTATCCGGCGCCATCGAGTTCATTTGACATAGCCACTGCCAGAAACCATAGTTAATTCGGTCTCACCGATGGGATTTAGGTCTCACCGAGATGGGCTTGCAATCTCTCTGTTGTCCATTGCAATAATTTCGGTCTCACCGAAATTATGCAATCGGTCCCACCGAGGTTTCTTGACCAACTCTCTGTTTTGCTTATTACCAAAATTGGTTACACCGAGTTTGTGTAATTGGTCAAACCGAGATGAGGTTTTACCCTAACCCTTGCACATCGGTCCCACCAAGTTGATCATATCGGTCCCACCGAAATGTCTAACGGTCACATTTTGAACTAAATCGGTCTGACCGAGTTTTATGATTCGGTCCCATTGAGTTTGGTAAATTGTATGTGACGGTTAGATTTTGTGTGGAGGCTACATATACCCCTCCACCCTCTCCTCATTCATGAGGAAAGCCATCTGAACATGCCTACACTTCCAGCATTCATTTTCTGAGAGAGAACCACCTACTCATTTTTTGAGACCAAGATGTTCCAATCCAACCATATGAATATTGATCTGTAGCCTTCCCCAAGTTGCTTTTCACTCAAATCATCTTTCCACCAAATCCAATCCTATGAAGGAGAGTTGAGTGTCGGGGAGACTATCATTTTAAGCACAAGAGTAAGGAGTTCATCATCAACACACCATCTATTACCTTTTGGAGAGTGGTGTCTCCTAGATTGGTTAGGTGTCACTTGGGAGCCTCCGTCAAGATTGTGGAGTTGAACCAAGAAGTTTGTACGGGCAAGGAGATCACCTACTTCGTGAAGATCTACCCTAGTGAGGCAAGTCCTTCGTGGGCGATGGCCATGGTGGGATAGACAAGGTTGCTTCTTCATGGACCCTTCATGGGTGGAGCCCTCCGTGGACTCACACAACCATTACCCTTCGTGGGTTGAAGTCTCCATCAATGTGGATGTACGATAGCAGTACCTATCGGAACCACGCAAAAAATCTCCATGTCTGCAATTGCGTTTGCACACTCCAATCCCATCCCTTTACTTTCTTGCAAGTTGCATGCTTTACTTTCCGCTGCTCATATACTCTGTGCATGCTTGCTTGATATGTATTGTGAATGGTTAAACTTGTGCTTAAATTCCACCTCAACTTGAAAAACTTAAAAACTGCCAACTTTGTGTGCTGAGGGTCTATTCACCCCCATCTAGACACCTCTTATCGATCCTTTCAATTGGTATCAGAGCATTGGTCTCCATTTCTTTTGTTTAATCACCATTGGAGGAAGATGGATGAGTCTATGTTGGGGAGTCTTAGATATAGAGTGCCTATACTTGATGGAGAGTACTTTCATGAGTGGAAAAATGAGATGCTTGAGATTTTCAATGAATATCATTTGAGCAAGTACATTACCAACCCTTGTGTGCCCATTGTTGATCCCTTGCATCCCACTCCCGATGAGGATCTTGACATGATTCGCAATCTTAGAACTATCAATATTATCATTAGAGGATTGCCTAGAAATTTGATTGGTCACTTGCCTACTCTTAATTGTGGTTATACTATATGGAGATATATTGAGGAAAGATTTCCAAACTATTCCTTGCAAAATCTAGATGAGATTCTTCATAAGTCAATTGCCTTGAACAAAATGAGTACTAGTGATCCTAAGTTTGATGTTTGTCTATTTGAGCTTCGTGACCTTATGCATGCCAAAGGAGATGTTGGAATCATTAGCAATATCATCTCCAAAGCCATTAGTTTTCATAAAGATGATTATTGTCATGATCACTTATCTAATAAATCACCCTCTCTAGGAATTGATCCATCACATGACGGTGTTGAACATGGATACTATGATGAGGATGATGATAGTGACTATGATCTTGACGATGCAATGAGACACTTTGGTCTTATGGCAAATCTTCACGGCTATATGGCTGGAGGAAAGGAATGGGTCCTTGATAGTGGATGTACCGATCACATGACCGGAGATAAAGATATGTTTCATGAGCTTGCTGAAAACGACGGCCCTCGAAAGTATGTCACTTTTGGTGATAACTCAAAGGGTGAGGTGGTTGGCCTTGGTAAGGTGGCCATCTCACATGATAGCTCCATACAAAATGCCATGCTCGTTGAATCTCTTGGCTATAATCTGCTTTCTGTATCTAGACTAGCTGACTTTGGTTTCAATGTCCTATTTACTAAAGTAGATTGCCAAGTGTTTCGTAGAGATAGTCATAAAATGGTCTTTACCGGCATACGTAGAGGTGATCTATACATTGTTGATTTCACTAAAAAGGCTCATATTAGAACTTGCTTAATTGCTAAATCTTCCAAAGGCTGGTTGTGGCATAGACGGTTAGGTCATGTGGGCATGCGAAACCTTGACAAGCTTATTAAAGGTGATCATATCCTTGGTGTTAAAGATGTCATATTTGATAAGGATAGACTTTGCAGTGCTTGCCAAGCAGGAAAACAGGTTGGAGGAAGCCACCCCGTGAAGAACATCATGACCACGAGAAGACCGCTCGAGTTACTTCATATGGATCTCTTTGGTCCCAACACCTACAAAAGTCTCGGTGGAAACTCATTTGGTCTAGTTATAGTTGATGATTTTTCAAGATTTACGTGGGCGTTCTTTCTCGCTGATAAATTGCAGGTCCAAAAGATCTTCCAGAACTTCGCTAGGAAGACCCAAAAGCAATTTGAAGTGAAGATCAAGAAGGTTCGGAATGACAACAGAATGGAGTTCAAGAACGCCAATGTGGACGCCTTTCTTAACGAAGAAGGGATCTCACATGAGTTCTCAGCTACGTACACACCTCAACAAAATGGAGTTGTTGAGAGGAAGAATCGGATGCTCATCAAAATGGCAAGAACGATGCTTGATGAATACAAGACGCCAAAACACTTATGGGCGGAAGCGGTTGAGACAGCTTGTCATGCAACAAATCGCTTGTATCTTCACAAGCTACTCAGGAAGACGGCATACGAGCTCCTCACCAGTAATAAACCCAAGTTGGATACTTTTGAGTATTTGTCTCAAAGTGCTACATTCTTGATAAGCGTCGTCGTTCTAAATTTGCTCCCAAATCTCATGAAGGTTTCCTACTTGGTTATGGCTCAAACTCTCACACTTACCGTGTCTACAACAATTTCACCCGAAAGGTTGAAGAGACGGTAGATGTGAAGTTTGATGAATCTAACGGCTCACAAGTAGAGCAATTGCCAATTGATGTAGGAGACAAAGACCCTTCTGAAGCAATCCAAGACTTGTCTATTGGCAAGATCCGTCCAACGAAGGTGAATGAGAGTACCTCGTCCGTCCAAGTGGAAGCTTCTACCTCACAACAAGGTGAACCAAGAGTTTATATGGAAGCATACACAAGTGGGACACACCAAGATGAAGAAAACGAGCAAGTACACCAAGATCAACCTCATCAACCTCCTCCACCACCACGATAAGATAACGACAACGTCAACAATGAAGAGGGCCAAGAAGAAGAACAAGATGATGAAGAAGATATTCCACCCCGACCAAAACAAAAGCTCTCACGAGTTCGAGCAAGAGTCACCAAAGACCATCCCGTCAAACAAATCTACAATGATATCCAAACTGGGAGAATCACTCGCTCTAAATCTCGTTTGGCTAATTTTTGTGAACATTATTCATTCATCTCTAGCATTGAACCCATGAAGGTTGAAGAAGCATTGGAAGATCCGGATTGGATAAATGCCATGCATGAAGAGCTACACAACTTTGAGAGAAACCAAGTGTGGACATTGGTCGAAAAGCCCGACAACAACCACAACATCATTGGTACCAAATGTGTGTTTTGTAACAAGCAAGATGAAGATGGACAAGTGGTTCGCAACAAAGCACGTCTCGTCGCCTAAGGCTACACTCAAGTCGAAGGTATGGACTATGGTGAGACATATGCCCCCGTTTCTAGACTTGAGTCCATTCGCATCTTACTTGCCTGTGCTAATCACCATGATATCACATTGTATAAAATGGACATTAAAAGTGCTTTTCTAAATGGTGAAATTGAGGAGGAAGTATATGTTAAACAACCTCCCCGCTTTGTTAATCCTAAGAAACCCAATCATGTTTACAAACTTCACAAAGCTCTTTATGGTCTCAAACAAGCTCCTAGAGCGTGGTATAAATGCTTGACCAAGTTCCTTATTGAAAAAGGCTTTGAGATTGGAAAAATTGATTCTACTCTTTTCACTAAAAGGGTTAATGGAGAATTATTTGTTTGCCAAATTTATGTTGATGATATTATATTTGGTTCAACTAACCCTCATTTTAGTGAGAAGTTTGGAAAGCTTATGTAGGAGAAGTTTGAGCTGTCTATGATGAGTGAACTCAAGTTCTTTCTTGGTTTGCAAATCAAGCAAACTAAGGAAGGTACCTTTGTATCTCAAACAAAGTACACCAAGGACTTATTCAAGAAGTTCAATATGCA
Organism: Triticum dicoccoides; assembly: GCF_002162155.2. NCBI lineage: Eukaryota > Viridiplantae > Streptophyta > Magnoliopsida > Poales > Poaceae > Triticum > Triticum dicoccoides. The sequence goes on along the minus strand of NC_041385.1, from coordinate 467,527,786 downwards.
AGAATGCAAAGGTATGAGTACACCCATGCCTACTAGTGGACATCTTTACTTGACTAAAGATGGTGAACCCGTTGATCAAAAAGTTTACCTCTCTATGATTGGCTCATTGTTATATCTATGTGCCTCTCCTCCCGATATTATGCTAAGTGTGTGCATGTGTGCACGGTATAAAGAAGCCCCCAAAGAATGTCATCTTAAGGCTGTGAAAAGGATTGTGAGATACTTAATACATACACCAAATTTTGGCATTTGGTATCCTAAGAGGTCTTCTTTTGATCTTGTTGGCTACTCCGATTCGGACTATGCCGGTGACAAGGTTGATAGAAAGCCCACTTCAGGTACTTGTCAATTTCTTGGTAGATCTCTTGTGTCTTGGTCCTCCAAGAAACAAAACTCGGTATCCTTATCCACCGCCGAAGCGGAATACATTATCGCTGGTTCATGTTGTGCTCAATTACTTTGGATGACCCAAACTCTTAAAGATTATGGGATATATGTGAAACATGTTCCATTGCTTTGTGACAACGAAAGTGCTATTAAGATTGCTCACAATCCCGTGCAACATTCTCGAACTAAGCATATTGAAGTTCATCATAATTTCATTCGAGATCATGTTGTTAAGGGTGATATCAACCTTAAGCATGTTCATACCGACAAGAAATTGGCGGATATATTCACTAAACCACTTGATGAGAAAGTGTTTTGCAGGTTGAGAGGTGAATTGAACATCATTGATGCTTCAAACTTGGAGTATGAACTCCATTCGAATACATGCAAGACATGAGCATATGACTAATCCTTGATATTTCTCTTATGATGATGATCATATGTCATGGATATACTTGCACCCTTGCATGTCATCTAACCCTTGTAGGTACTTGGATAAATCTAAATCTATGAGATTGCAACTCACTCACATCTTGAGCAATCTCTACATCACCAAGTCTCTACATTACGGTGGTTGAAGACAAGGAAGCATGAAACCCTTCAAATATATGTTTTGACAAATTCCTATATCAAATTTCATGATTGTCACTTTGGATACACAAGTGCTATTCCTTGCAAAACTAATTCATGTAGGTAGATGAACTCCAATTACAAGTGGTGCTCCAAATGAGCTACATCAACATTGAGCATCCCACACAAGTTCAACTACATGATAAAGATCAACACCACCACTCAAGGTATGTTATTCCATCTTAGAGAAGCTTTACCCCAAGTCATGGGTCAAAGCAGCTCAACAAGATGTGAATACATCAAAATGCTTTAAAAAATGGCAAACCCATTTTGAGCTTAAACGATGAGTATGACCTATGATCAAGTGTCTTCACTTGACTCCTAAGTCAATATACTCTAACATAGGTGACTTTGTCGCCGACCAATAGATGAAGTTCTCTAGTGTTCCTCCTTGTTATTGTATTTGTCTCATGCATATTTTTTTCCCCTTCCAAAAAAACTTCATCTAGATCTCTGTTCTTTTTATTTTAGTTCTGTATTTCCTAGCATCCAATTCATTGCAAATCCTTTAGTTAATTCCTTGAAAATCCTTGTGAGATTTTATTTGCTTAGTGAGCTAAGGTGACAAGTGCTTTTTCTCTATACTGAACTCGGACATACCGGTTTGTCACTTTTGGTCAAACCTAATTATATCGGTGCCACCGAAGATCACAACCCGGTGTTACCAATTTCACATGCTGAGGAGACACCTTGTCATTTGCATCCTGCACATTTTGTTCCAGCTCCACTCGATGATTCTTATCCTCTACCATCACCTTATTTTTCCCTCCTACTTTGTTATGTGACTCGAGGACCAAACCTATTTTGACCACACTCCAGAAGATCCCTTCTTGGAAATTGATGTCAAAGGGGGAGAGAGAGCTCACATCAAAGCTTAATCATATAAAAAGGGGGAAAGGGAGAAAAATAATCACATCAAAGAGAGACCCCAGTTGCTTGGTATTCAAAGAGGATAGAAGTCACATGTCTTTAGAGGGGAAAGACATGTTCATGTTGTTTATGTTGTTTGTGTGTTTGCTTTGCTCTGATTTTCTATTCCCTATCTTCTCCCAATATCCCATATAAGATTCAGGGGGAGCAAGACATCTAAGGGAGGGAAATCTTCGAATTCATTGCATATCTTTACCTTTGGGGACATGTCTACACTCAAATAGAGTACCTAGTACTCACTCTATACATGTCATCCCAATCTTGGTACTCTTGTGGTTTGCTACTCTTGCTCTGTTCAGTAGATGTTTCTGTGTTGTCTAACCTTGTTTACTCAGGTTCATCTCTTCCAAAGCTAGCTCAAGACCACGAGGTAAGTATATGCATCACACTCATGTGCATGAGGATCTCTTGCTGATGTACATATTGTTTGCAAGAAGAACTCATGAGCATGAAGGTACATTTCCTATATTCACACCATTTGCTCTTATGCATATAGCCAAGATACATGTAACTCATTGCTTGCTCTGTCATGATTATGCACTCACATGGTCTTATGTTCCATATTTACATGATTGCATACATGTAGGTGGAGCCTATGCATGTTACATGTTTCTCCAAAGCTTTACCTGCCTTTCTCTATATCTTTATCCAAAGCTTTGATGTATGTTGTCATCAATTACCAAAAAGGGGGAGATTGAAAGCACAAATTCTCCCTGGGTGATTTTGGTAATTAATGTCAACATATCTCTTGTTGGACTAATACTTTTATCTAGTATATTTCAGATAAGTTCAACAGTGGAGTGGCATGGACAAGAGGATGTGGAACCCCTTCAAGATGCTAAGGACAAAGGATTGGGTCAAGCTCAAGACTCTACATTTTCTATTTCAGTGATCCAAGATCACATTGAGTCCATAGGAAAAGACAATACTATTAAAAGTGGATGAGGTGTTGCTTAATGGCTTGCTTGCTAAAAGTGCTTAGTGATATACTCCAAAGCCCTCAACTACCTTCTCATATCCACATATGTCCCAAACCAAAAGTCAAACTCGGCCCCACCGATTTGATATATCCGGCGCCAACGAGTTCATTTGACATAGCCACTGCCAGAAACCCTAGTCAATTCGGTCTCACCGATGGGATTTTGGTCTCACCGAGATGGGCTTGCAATCTCTCTATTGTCCATTGCAATAATTTTGGTATCACCAAAATTATGCAATCAGTCCCACCGAGTTTGCTTAACCAACTCTCTGTTTTGCTTATTATCAAAATCGGTTCCATCGAGTTTGTGTAATCGCTCAAACCGAGATGAGGTTTTACCCTAACCCTTGCATATCGGTCCCACCGAGTTGATCATATCGGTCCCACCGAAATGCCTAACAGTCACATTTTGAACTAAATCGGTCCGGCCGAGTTTTATGATTCGGTCCCATCGAGTTTGGTAAATTGTGTGTAACGGTTAGATTTTATGTGGAGGCTCTATATACCCCTCCACCCTCTCCTCATTCATGAGGAAAGCCATCTGAACATGCCTACACTTCTAGCTTTCATTTTCTGAGAGAGAACCACCTACTCATGTGTTGAGACCAAGATATTCCAATCCAACCATATGAATCTTGATCTCTAGCCTTCCCCAAGTTGCTTTCCACTCAAATCATCTTTCCACCAAATCCAATCCTATGAGAGAGAGTTGAGTGTTGGGGAGACTATCATTTGAAGCACAAGAGCAAGGAGTTCATCATCAACACGCCATCTATTACCTTTTGGAGAGTGGTGTCTCCTAGATTGGTTAGGTGTCACTTGGGAGCCTCCGTCAAGATTGTGGAGTTGAACCAAGGAGTTTGTACGGGCAAGGAGATCGCCTACTTCGTGAAGATCTACACTAGTGAGGCAAGTCCTTCGTGGGCGATGGCCGTGGTGGGATAGACAAGGTTGCTTCTTCGTGGACCCTTCATGGGTGGAGCCCTCTGTGGACTCACATAGATGTTTCCCTTCGTGGGTTCAAGTCTCCATCAACGTGGATGTACGATAGCACCACCTATCGGAACCATGCCAAAAATCTCCGTGTCTCCAATTGCGTTTGCACAGTCCAATCCCATCCCTTTACTTTCTTGCAAGTTTCATGCTTTACTTTCCGCTGCTCATATACTCTTTGCATGCTTGCTTGATATGTATTGTGAATGGTTAAACTTGTGCTTAAATTCCACCTCAACTTGAAAAACTTAAAAACTGCCAACTTTGTGTGTTGAGGGTCTATTCACCCCCTCTAGACACCTCTTCTCGATCCTAATATGATGGAAACGAATCCTCCTCTCCGGAGCCACAAACAGGCTGAAGATAAGCGCCCTGGATGAAGAAAAGGAGGTGGTGACTGACTGCTTGTATCTTTGTTGGTATTTCCTCTAAGAGGAGAGGATGATGCAGCACAGCAACGGTAAGTATTTCCCTCAATTATGAAACCAATGTATCAATGCAGTAGGAGGATCCACCCAAACTATGTAAGCAGTACCTTCACACATATAACAAAAACTTGCAGCCCAACGCGTAAGAGGGGTTGTAAATCCCTCCTCGATATTGAGATAGATTAAATTGTATGAGATTGGATAAATAGATCTAACAAAAACACAAAATAAAAGAAGTAGAGAAAAAGTGCTGCAAGGTATTTTGGATTTTAGGATTAATAGATCTGAAATCAATATGATAGAAAATAGACCCGGAGGGAGTAGATTTCACTAGAGGCTTCTCTCAAGAAAATAGCAGACGGTGGGTAAACAAATTACTGTTGGGCAATTGATAGAATAGCAAATAATTATGATGACATCCAAGGCAATGATCATGTATATAGGCATCACGTCCAAGATTAGTAGACTCACTCGTGCATGCATCTACTACTATTACTCCACACATCGACCGCTATCCGACATGCTTCTAGTGTATTAAGTTCATGGAGAAATGAAGTTATGCAATAAGAACGATGACATGATGTAGACAAGATCTATTCATGTAGGAATAGACTCCATATTTTTATCCTTAATAGCAACGATACATGCGTGCCTCGCTACCCTTTCTATCACTAGGTGTGGACACCGCAAGATCAAACCCATCACAAAGCACCTCTTCCAATTGCAAGAAAAATCAATCTAGTTGGCCAAACCAAACCAACATTCCGGAGAAGAAATACGAGGCTATAACAATCATGCAAAAGAGAGTTCAACAAAGACTCAAATAATATTCATAGATAGATCTCATCGTAAACTCGCAATTCATTGGATTCCAACAAACACACCACAAAAAAGAGTTACATCAAATAGATCTCCAAGAACATCGAGGAGAACATTGTATTGAGAATCAAAAAGAGAGAAGAAACCATCTAGCTACTGCATACGGACCCGTAGGTCTATGGTAAACTGCTCACACATCATTGGAGTGGCAAGGGTGTTGATGAAGAACCCCCCCCCATGATCGTTGACCCCTCCGGCAAGGTGCCGAATAAGGCCTCTAGATTGGATCATGTGGTTTTGGAACTTGCGGCGGTGGAAACTCTGATCTCTCTGCTCCCCAAGGGTTTTTGGAATTTTAGAGTATTTATAGAGCTAATAGGCGATGGAGAGGGGGGCTGTGGGCCCCACTACCCAACAGGGCACACTAGGAGCCTCTGGCGTGCCCTGGTACCTTGTGGGCCCCACGGGCCTTCCCTTGGGTACTTCCTTGGCTCCCAAGTTCTCTTCAATCTAGAAAAAAAATCACCAAAAAGTTTCATGGCATTTAGACTTCGTTTGGTACTGATATTCTGCGAAGTAAAAAACAAGCAAAAACAGCAACTGGCACTGGGCACTATGTCAATAGGTTAGTCCCAAAAAATGATAAAGTTGCTATGAAATGAATATAGACATCGAAGATTGATAATATAATAGCATGGATAATAAAAAATTATAGATAAGTTGGAGACGTATCAGCATCCCCAAGCTTAATTCCCGCTCGTCCTCGAGTAGGTAAATGATAAAAACAGAATTTTTGATGTGGAATGCTGCCTAACATGTTCATATCATAAACTTTTCTTTTGCAGCATGGACATTTGGACTTTTATATGATTCAAAGCAATAGTCTATATTTGACATGAAGACATCAATACTCAAGCATATCAACAAGCAACCATGTCATTCAAAATATCAACGCTAAAGAAAGCTAATCCTAGCCCATTATGCTCAATCATTGATCCATTCATGAAACACGCCCAAATATTAACTATGCCCAATGCTCAAGCAAGATAATAGTGTTCCCTAGTTGGTGCTTTATGAGAGAAGATGACGACTCAATAAATTTTTTGCATAAAGTAAATAGATAGGCCCTTCACAAAGGGAAGAAGAGATTTGTAGAGGTGCCAGAGCTCAAGGTTTGAATTGAGAGATAAAATTATTTTGAGTGGCATGCTTTTTCCTTCAAAGAAAATGACCGAGAATTTCCAATACTTTCCATGCTAGATAGATCATAGGCGGTTCCCAAACAAAAAATAAAGTTCATTCCTTTTTGCACCAATCTTTCACAGTCCATGGCTGGCCGTATCCACGGGTGCATTCCATACCAACACTTTCCATGGAATTTATTACTGAAACATGATATATTTTTTTGCATTTCGGGACTGGGCATCCCTATTACCTTTGCCACACTCTCGTGCAATGACAAGTGAATAAACACTCATCTTGAGAATAAAACATCTAGCATGGAAAATATTGGCCACCTCCCGCTGCTTCATGAGTCGTATGGGTGCACAAAAGGGAAATTTATTTTGAACATTAGAGTTGACACATACAAATTTTCTTGGAACGGCACGGGAATACCGCATATAGGTAGGTATGGTGGACTCATTTGGCACAACTTTGGTTTTAAGGATTTGGATGCACAAGTAGTATCCCTGCTTAGTACACATGAAGGCTAGCAAATCGATTGAGAAGTGACCAACCAAGAAACGGAAATGATCATAAAAGAGCATTAAACATAACTAACACAGAATAATGCATCGTAAGTAGGATGTAACTTCATTGCATAACTATTGACTTTCGTGCTTGCATAGGAAATTACAAATCTTAACACCAATATTCTTACTAAGGCCTAATTACTCATTAATAAAACTCACATATTATCATCATCACATCTCAAAACTATTGTAATCAAGTTTTTAATAACCAATGATCTTCATGAAATTTTTTATTATATCCCTCTTGAATATCGATCACTTTGGGACTAATTTCATACATTGCTACCAACAAAGCTCTCAAACAAATTTAAGTGAAGAATGAGAGCATAAATATTTCTTCAAAATAATTTCCATCTCTCAAAATAACATAAGTGAAGCAAATGAGAGGCTATTTATTTTAAAATTAAAGCACCACCGTGCTCAATAATATAGAAGTGAAGTACAAGAGCAATTCCATAGCTCAAAAAATATAAGTGAACCACATAGAGCAAATCATAGCATAATTATGCCTCTCTAAAATAAGTGTGTCCAGAAAGGATTATTGTGACTAAAAAGAAAATCAAGAAAAGACTCGTATAATACAAGTCGCTCCAAGCAAAACTCATGATATGTGACAAATCAAAATATTGCTCCAAGTAAAATTACCGAATGTTAGAAGAAAGAGGGGATGCCTTCCCGGGCATCCCAAGCTTAGTTGCATGGTACTCCTTGAATATTACCTTGGGTTCCATGGGGCATCTGTAGGACCTTGAAGTAAGTCTAGAGGGGGGTGATTAGACTACTTGACCAATTAAAAACTTAACCTTTTCCCAATTTTAGAGTTTGGCAGATTTTAGCTATCTTAGGACAAGTCAAGCAATCATCACACAATTCAAGAAAGCATGCAAAGAGTATATAGGAAGCGGAAATTAAAGCATGCAACTTGCAAGAGAGTAAAGGGAAGGGTTTGGAGGATTCAAACGCAATTGGAGACACGGATGTTTTTGGCGTGGTTCCGATAGGTGGTGCTATCGTACATCCACGTTGATGGAGACTTCAACCCACGAAGGGTAACGGCTGCGCGAGTCCATGGAGGGCTCCACCCAAGAAGGGTCCACGAAGTAGCAACCTTGTCTATCCCACCATGGATGTCGCCCACGAAGGACTTGCCTCACTAGCGGTAGATCTTCACGAAGTAGGCGATCTCCTTGCCCTTACAAACTCCTTGGTTCAACTCCACAATCTTGTCGGAGGCTCCCAAGTGACACCTAGCCAATCTAGGAGACACCACTCTCCAAGAAGTAACAAATGGTGCGTTGATGATGAACTCCTTGCTCTTGTGCTTCAAATGATAGTCTCCCTAACACACAACTCTCTCTCATAGGATTTGGATCTGGTGGAAAGAGGGTTTGAGTGGAAAGCAACTTGGGGAAGGCTAGAGATCAAGATTCATATGGTAGGAATGGAATATCTTGGCCTCAACACATGAGTAGGTGGTTCTCTCTCAAAAATGGTAAGTTGGAGGTGTAGGTTTAGTCTGATGGCTCTGTCCACGAATGAAGAGGAGGTGGAGGGGTATATATAGCCTCCACACAAAATCTAACCGTTACACACAATTTACCAAACTCGGTGGGACCGAATCGTTAAACTTGATCGGACCGATTTAGTAAACCTAGTGACCGTTAGTGATTTTCGGTGGGACTGACATGCATCTCGGTGAGACCGATTCGGTTAGGGTTAGGGCATAACGTAATCTCGGTAAGACCGATTACACAAACTCGGTGAGACCGATTTGGTAATAAGCTTTCCAAAGAGTTGGTCAGGTAAACTCGGTGGGACCGATTTGCTCTTTTCGGTGAGACCGAAATGTTACAAAAAGGAAACAGAGAGTTTACATTGCAATCTCGGTGGGACCGATCGCTCACTTCGGTTAGACCGAAATGTTACGAAGGGAAACAGAGAGATTGCAACCCCATCTCGTTGAGAACGAGATCCCTATGGGTAAGACCGATTTGCTTAGGGTTTGTGGCAGTGGCTATGACTTTTGGAATCGGTGGCGCCTGATAGAAAGAATCGGTGTGACCGATTTTGGCTTTGGGTTTAGGTCATTTGTGGATGTGGGAAAGTAGTTGATGGTTTTGGAGCATATCACTAAGCACATGAAGCAAGATGCTCATTAAGCAACACCTCATCCCTTCTTGATAGTATTGGCTTTTCCTATAGACTCAATGTGATCTTGGATCACTAAAATATAAAATGAAGAGTCTTGAGCTTTTGAGCTTGAGCCAATCCTTTGTCCTTAGTATTTTGAGGGATCCACTTTCATCATCCATGCCATGCCATTCATTGAGCTTTCCTGAAATAATAGTCTTGGAATAGCATTAGCTCAATGAGCTATATGTTGTTATGAATTACCAAAACCACCTAGGGATAGTTGCACTTTCAGTCTCCCCCTTTTTGGTAATTGATGACAACATATAGATCAAAGCTTCGACAAATGATAATAAAGTTTAAATAACATCGTCGCTTTGAGAAGTATGTGATAAGCAAGAGCTCCCCCTAAATTTGTGCATAGTTTTAGATTTGCTTTGGACTGCAAATGCACAATGAATTAGGCTCGTGGGTTACTCTTCCATGTCACATGCATCTTGGTGGAGCGCTCAAAATAATAAACAATGAATACATGCACTCATCACCAAGCATAGTGAGTGATCACATAAGATAGATAGGATAATATCAAGCATGCATAAGTGTAGCTTAGGATCAAACACATGATCATCAATGTCTCACAAGCATAGTATCTCAACCAAAAGCAAACAAAGATCAAATAAAGCAAGAGAGAAGAGAAGCAACACACACTCTCTCTCGAAGCCTATGATCTATACATTTTTCTCCCCCTTTGGCAACAAGTTACCAAAGAGTTCATAGAAAATGCATAGTGCTAGATCGACTCTCAGGCTTGATCTTCTGGTGGTGGTGTAGAGATGGCTCCTTGGATGAAGGCTTCAGTTGAAGTGGATGGAGCTGGAGGAGTTGGTGCTGGAGCTGGTTGCACTGGAGCTGAAGAGGCAGTAGCTGGTGCTGAAGTTGTTGCTCTAGTGTCTGTCACTGGCACTGCAACTGACCTCTGGGCTCTGGGCACTCTGGCAAACACATTGGTGGTAGTCTTTCCCTTCCTCTCCTGCATGTCATCCTGCAGCTGCTCCACAACTGACTGAATCTCAGTTACCTTGACATCTAGATCATAGAATTTGTGTTCCATGATTCTTTCCAGGCTCTCCTGATTCTGAGTTAAGGTGGCCAACCCCTTCTCAATCCTCAGAGATGATGCTATCAAGTAACGAAGCTGCTCCTGCTTGTTTTTCAGGAAATACTCAGATGCCTCCTCTTGAGTTGGCATCTTGGCAGCCTTCTCCTTCCTTGCCTTCTCCTTCTTCTCTTGAGCTTGAACTGATGATGGATCATCCTCATTCATGACAACCTCATTGTCCTCAAAGTCTAGATAAAGTGGAAAGTGTTCCTTATCCAACTGATATTTTCCTGTGCCCATCTTTGAGTTTATCAATTCTTGAATCTGAGGTGCATATCCACAGCTCCTCTTCTGATCTGCTGCAATCCTCTTGATTGTTTCAATGATCAGGCTCATGACTTTGAACTTCTGTGGCACATCAAACACATGCAACATGTTGATGGCATGCCCTCTGATCATGTTATAGTCACCAGACTTGGGCAGCAAAGTGTGCCTCAGAATCCAATTTATAGTAGCCAGCCCTGACAGCAGAAAGTGAACTAATCCAAAAGTGAAAGTCTCTAGGGCTTTGTCTGGGATCACCTTCTACATGTGTGCCATGGAATTGTGTCCCATTTTCTTCTTGGCATATACATCCAGATCATCATCATTTTCCTTTGGGGCATTTATCAGTTTTGCCCATTCTTCTACATTGGATTGGTACCTTGTACCTTCAGACATCCAAACAATTCTTCCATCTAGGTAAAAATGTGTTGTGGAGTAGAATTGCATGATAAGTTCATCATTCCAATTTGTGAGCTTTTGCCAACAAAATCTGCAACTCCACAAGCAACAAAGCTGTCTTGCACTCCAGGATAGTGCTATTCATTCTCCTTGATGAATTTCCAGTCAACCCACCTCATGTCACAAACTATAGGCTTCTTGTCCAATAAGATTGTCTCATAGAAGTCATGTTGTTCCTTTGTATGGAACCTGTAATGAACAACAGTTCTTCTCCTTGTGGCATATGTATCTGCCATCCTCCATAGTCTCAGCCCTGAATCCTTCCTGATTCTCATGTCCTCAGCCACAGGATGGGCATCATTGTGGTCTGGTATCTTGGACTTGAGCTTTCTTAGAACCTATCCTTCTTCATCTTCCTCCTCAGCAACATTGGGCACTGGGGCCTTGTTCTTCTCAGCAGCTGGAATACTCCTGGTATTCCTCTTTGGTGCAGACTTGGCCTTGGGGGCAGCTTTGGGTGCTTCCTTGGGCTTAGATGTTGCAGCCCCTGATCTGATTGCATCACCCATAAGCTTTGGTGCCTTTGGAGCTGGTGCAGAAAGCTCTTCCTCTTCCATCATGGAAGTTTGCCCAACAACTCTGGCTATGGTCTTCTTGACCCTTTCCTTCCTCTTCTTGCTTTCATCAGCTGGCTCTTTGGGATCAGGATTTTCAGGCAGTTGAGTTGATGCTCTGGCCTTGGGCATAGGTTGCCTTCTTGTAGGCCTTTTAATCTTCATGCATGGCTTTATATCCTTTGCTGAGCCATATTCCTTCTTGACCACCACTTTCTTGGAAGTAACCTCATCTTCCTCAGCCTTGTAATCTTCATCCTCTGAATCTAAAGTTCTTTTCCTCCTTTGCCTAGTTGCAGCCTTAGGCAAATTGCTAGGAGTACCTCTGCTCCCTTCATCTGAAGTTGAGGGACTAGTGCCCTCACTCAAGTCCATCTGCTTTTCTGGCCTGTTCTGGCTGTCACTTTGATCAGACATACTGCAAAAGCTGACTGCTGACCCTGTGAAGAGTTATAGATGAGATAGAAAAGATGAGCATCACAAAATGCAGAGGTTTTTGCAAAAGAATGACTCAAAAGTTCAGTCTTAGTTTTCCACAAAAAGCATTTCGGATCCACCGATTTTCAAACTCGGTGATACCGAAGCAGTTTTGGAACCTAAACTGATGATCTCGATTGGACCGAGTTTCAGTTCGGTGGTACCGAGACTGCTAGGGTTTCACAGAATCCTCAAATCGGTTGCACCGATTAGTAATTCTCGGTCAGACCGAGAGTCACTAGTGCAATGGCATAAGCCAAATCGGTGAGACCGAGTTTTTCAACTCGGTGGGTCCGAGATGGTTTTGGCGGAAACCTAAACCTAATAATTTGAATCACATCTAATCTATGAACTACTTTGGCTAGATAGAAGAGTTTCAATCGTGGAAAGAATCAATATGAAAACAATGTGCCAGGAATCAGACGTGGATAGCACAAAGATTAAGTCGATACCCTAACTTGGCGGTGGACTTGCTACGGTGGCAACGGCGGGGACGAAATCCGTTGACGGCGGCGGAGACCAGTGACAGGAGGCTGCTCGCGACGAGGAGACGATCCAGAGACCACGATGGCAGAGCAAGCTATTGCGCGGGCGAAGGTTTTCGGAGAAATTTCCAAAATTTTGCCCGTGTCTATATATAGCCCGACCCTGTCGGTGTGACCGAGTGGAACAACTCGGTGGCACCGAGATGCATAACTGTGTTCAGTTACAGCAACTTGGTGTGACCGAAAAGTTCAAATCGGTTGCACCGAGATGGAAAACTCAGATCAACCTAATGATCTCGATAGGACCGAAATGGAGGAATTAGTCAGACCGAGAATCACAAAGAGGTTTTGGAAGTTTAAGTCTATGACGAATCGGGGACTCCGAGTGCTCCTCACGCAGAGTGGTTCGAATCTGACTTGATCAAATTTTGTGATGTAGCATGAATAGAGTTTAAGACGAGAAAAACATAGATAGCTAAAGAAGGTTCTTAGGCATTCTTGTCCATCCACTTGGCCAAAAGAAGAAAGAACCAAACAATCAAAACAACAAGTGGATGTCCTTGAATGAGTAAAATATGCACCAACATGCTCACACAATAAAATGGCAAATGAAATATGTGGCAAAGCATGCACAACCAATTCTAGCATCTATCAAACAATTGGCGATGACTAGGTCATCTATATATGAGTATATTGACTTAGGAGTCAAATGAGAACATTTGATCATAGGTCATACTCATCGTTTAAGCTCAAGTGGGGTTACCACTTTTACATAACGCATTAATGTGTTCACACCTTGATGACCCTGGTGGTACTAGCGGCGAGCCTTCTGCTTCACCGGTCGCACATTTGGGCATACCCTCAGGTGGTGCTTGATTACCCGCCTTGGGACCCCAGCCAGGTGCTTGGGTTCCCAAGCGAATACATCCTTGTTTGCCCGCAAAAAGTTAATCAATGCCTCCTCTTGATCCTGAGGGAGGCCAGCCCCTATAGTGAAGGTGGCGCTGGCTGTCCCATCCTCGCAGACTGGCACTTGCTTCTGAAAGTATGTTATATCGACTAGAGGGGGGGTGAATAGGCGATTTTTATGAATTCTTCACTGAGGAATTTGCTGGTGAGGAAATTTCTAAATGAAGAACTACTAGCAGCGGAATAAGTACTCAGAACACAAGCATAGTCATCATGATGAAATGAAGACAAGCACATAGTACAGAAAGCGTAAACACGGGATAACACAAGAAAGAAGACGGACAGACTGAAGAAATTGAACTGAGGAAATTGAGAAAGTCTTCAGTCAAAGTCTTCAAACAGATATGAACAAGCACTCAACAACATACATGAGGAAATGAAAGAGTTGAGGAAATAGAACCAGTAAGCTTGGTGAAGACAATGATTTGGTAGACCAGTTCCAATTGTTGTCTCAGTTGTACATCTGGTTGGAGCGGCTGAGTATTTAAACTCGAGGACACCCAGTCCCGGACACACAGTCCTCACCGTATTCTCCTTGAGCTAAGGTCACACTGACCTCGCCCAATCACTCGTGGTAAGTCTTCAGGTGACTTCCGAACCTTCACAAACTCGATCACTCGGCGATCCACAATTCCTCTTGGATGCTCTAGACCTTGACGACTAAGCGTCTGGAAGAAGCACAGTCTTCAAAAGAAACAAGTGTCGGATCCATGCAGGATCAATCTCTTTAGTGATGCTCAATCACTTTGGGTTTGTAGGTGTTGGGTTTGGGTTTTCCTCACTTGATGATTTTCGCTCAAAGTCCTCGGAGGATGGGATGCTCTCAAATGACAAGTGTTAGTTTCTCTCGGAGCAGCCAACCAGCTAGTGGTTGTGGGGGTGGCTGTTTATAGCCTAGGGAGTAGCCCGACATGATAAGACATAAATGCCCTTGTTTGATATGACCGTTAGGTGGGTAGATATTTTAAAACCGCTGGCGCATAGCACAGCAACGGTCGGAATTTTGACTATCAAAATCCACAGGGCTATCATGTTCCTCACTGTGTAGGTAGTTCACACTGGTGAATTCGTAACTCCTCATTTAGAACAAATTCCTCAGAGACCAGAAGAACTTCGTCTCTGTCACTGAAGAATATGACTGAACTGTATGAGATTTCCAATGGCTTCACTCGAAGGGATTGGTAGGTGTAGGATTTTGAGTTGAGCATCACATGGAAATTTTTCCTTAGTATTTCCTCGACCCCCTTTAACAGTACGGTGTATCCTATGACTCAAGAAAGAGAAAATGAAACTATGAAAACAAAAGTCTTCACGCTTCATGTTCCTCGAATGAATACCAAGTCTTCAAGGTTACACCAATTTCTTCACTTTCAAAGTCTTCAGAAATCCAAAGTCTTCAGTTGAAGAACTTCATTTTTAGGGGTCGACCTTCTCTATAAATATCAAACTCCTCATAGACGAATAGACTTGTGTACACTCACAAACGCATCAGTCCCTTAACCTATAAGTCTTCAATACACAAAAATAACTAAGGGGCACTAGACGCACTTACAGCTTCCTCTCGGCTCGGTCTTGGGAGAACAACTGCTTCTTCTTGGCAGTGCTGCTTCTGGGGCCTCCTGATCCTTCTTCTTGCTGGGTAGCATGGTCGCGGCTGTATTTAAGGTGAGATCAAGGGCCTGTAACGTGCCTTTTGTGTCCCCCACCACCGTGAGGACACCGTTGCTGCCAGGCATCATCATGAGATTGTATGCGGGGTGGGTCACATCCATAAACTGGGCCAAGGCTGGGTATCCCAGGGTAGCATTGTACGGCAGGTCGATCTTGGCGAGGTCAAAGTCGATGAGCTCGGTGCAGTAGTTGTTGCGGGTCCCGAAGGTGACAGGGAGACGGATCTCCCCCAGGGGCCTGGTGGAGCCGTCGCCGACCCCGGAGAAAGGCTTGGAGGGGCAGAGCCGGCTAGGCGGCATGTGGAGCAGGCCGAACGCCTCCGGAGAGAGCACGTTGAGGCCGGCTCCGCCATTGATGAGGGTCCTGGTGATCGCCACATGGCAAATGGTGGGGGTGCAGAGCATCGGGAGCGTGCCTGCGCCCGTCGTGGTGGCGGGGTGATCCTTGGGGCCAAAGGCGAGGTCAGCTTGGGGCGCCACCCAGCCCGGGGGAGCCCCCGAGCCCGCCTGAGTGTTGCCTGCCCGCCGGTAGAACTGCTTGATGTGGCGGTCGGAGGGAGGCGCCTGCGAGCCACCTAGGAGAGCTGCGACGATCGGGGGCACCGGTGCCGTGCAGTGGGCGAGGAAGAGGTTGGGCAGCTTCTCCCAGGAGGCCACGGAAGATGCCGGCAGGTTGAGCAACCAGGCGCGTGGTGCACCTACAAGGGCCATGGGGAACCAGTTGGCCTTCACCTTGTCTTCTCCGCCAGCCGCCCAAACTGCCTCCTCGTATGCCTGAAGAAAGGGGGCTGGTTCTGCCGCGTTGTCGTAGCGCGGCGGCATCTCTGGTCAGAAATTCGGCGGCCACTGCACCTGCCACAGGGATAGGGTGAAGCAGCGCAGCCCCGACACTTCTCCGAGAACGAGCGTCAACGAGGCCGACGGAGGAGCGCCCGTCATAGCACTACAAAAAAAGACACATCCGTGACATTTTGGGCCGAACAAAAAAATTTCAGTCATACTTATGACACTTCTATGACGATAATTGTGACAAAACCCGGTATCATCATAGATGTGGTGGGCTCCTACTTCTATGACAAAAAATCATGACAGAAAATGGGTTTTTCGTCCTGGGCGGGCCGGAGACACAGCTGCATGACATTCTTTGGGCCGTCCATGACCGAAAAACCCATGGTAGAAGCGAGGAGAGGAAAATATCGGGGTGTTCCCGGTTACGGTGGGTGGTCCGGGCCGAGCTATGCACGGAGGTTTGTGTGTTTCTCTCGTCCACGCACGCGCGTGGGTGCGAGGCGTTGGGCTCTAACTGAACCCGAGCGAGGAGTTCGCCTACTGAACCCGAGTGATTGCACTGCAGGCTACGCGTTACTGAACCTGAGCGATCGATCGATGGCTGTTAACTGAACCCGATCGAGCGATTCCTTCGCTACTGCTGCTAACTAAAGCCGATCGATGCTGCCTCTGGATGAACAGTGAGCATTGCTGGGGGGGTTGGATGAATAGTGAGCGGTGGGGGTGGATGAACAGGACCCCGTGGTGTTGCCTCTGGATGAACAGGACCCCGATTGATTGAGCCGGTTGGGGCTGGATGAACAGGACCCCGTGGAGGGCTGGATGAACAGGACGACCCCGTGGAGGGCTGGATGAACAGGATGACCCCGTGGAGGGCTGGATGAATAGTAGCCTGTGGAGGGGTGGTTGAACAGCAGCCCGTGGAAAGGGCTGGTTGAACAGTAGCCGGTGGAGTAGCACGCGGTGGAGGCTGGATGAACAGGAGCCCGTGGACGAATAGTCACAGGTGGAGGCTGGAGGAGGTCGATGGTGGATGAACAGTAGCCCGTGGAGGCTGGAGGAGGTCGATGGTGGAGATGAACAGTATCTCGTGGAGTCCCGTTTTGCGGTATGCCACACCCCTCCCGATGAACAGGACCCTCGTTTCGACCGTAGCGCTCCAACACAAGTCCGTTTCCTCTGTTTTGCGGTATGCCACACCCCTCCCGATCAATAGGACCCCGTTTCGACCGTAGGAGGTCCAACACAAGTTTGCTTCCTCTATTTTGTGGTACGCCAGACCCCTCCCGACGAACAGGATCCCGTTTCGAACGTGGCCGGTCGAACACAAGGCCGTTTCCTCTGTTCTGCGGCACGCCAGGCCTCGTTTCCATCGGCTGTTCCGTCCAAGCCCTCCCGATGAACATGACGATGCACTCCGCTCCGACACAGCCGGTTGGCTCCCCGTGAACACGATGATGACGCAGTTTCTTTGTTGTGACCCAGCCATGTACACGAGCCCTGGCCATACGTATGCATGAGCAGGCATTCGAGACCCCGCTCGTATGTACCTACGTGGCCGTATTTACTTTCTTGCACCCTGGTCGCTGTACGTACATGTACATGCTACGTGCGCACCTCTACTACGACACGTGCGCGCCTCTACATCAACCAGTATATACATACACGTTCGCGACCAGAATGACAACGCTACGTACGCTTCGACCAGGTGGGTCCCGATTGTCAGGTACTTCCTAGCGTGCAAAGATGTAGCTGGTGGGTCCTAGCAGTCAGGGGGGCAAATCGTTTTTTTGCCCGGACGCACTTCCTTGCGTGCGAAGATGTAACTGGTGGGTCCCAGCTGTCAGGGGGGAACGTTTTTTTGCGAAATACGGTGGCCCGTCCGGTGGGTCCCTGCTGTTAGGTGGAGGAATAATTATTTTGCGCGTAAAAAGGAGGCACTTCCTTGCGGCCGCCGTGGACCCAACTGTCAGCCTCTCCACGTACAGTACTCTTCCCATGGAAGTCGTTCCTTGACCACATTGACCACGCCCCGTGGAGAGCACCAGGGCGGTGGACAACGGCGAGGCCTAGGAAGGAGATGACGTGGAGCAGGGGAAGACACAACAGTGGAAGCCCGCGCGGAGAGGAGTACAGGGTTCACTGGTTTGGCTGCGGTGTGAGGCTGCCGCCGTTGCAGGGCCTGGCCAGCGGTGGGAATAGTAGGGACCGGTGAGGCCTCTGCGGTAGCACAACTGGCCACGGGAGGCAAGAGCATGCGGCACGACCAGCGCTGCGTTGGGCGGCTGGAGCAAGAAGACCATAGGTTGAAGAAGCACTACGGCCGTTGGATGGACATCGTACAGTCACTGGAGCTAGAATTGTTCATATTGACTAAGTTGACAAAGCCCTCCATCCCCATCAACTTAGTAGGCCCACAAGTCAGCCTCCCACCAAGGAGGTTCCCAGCTAGCAGGGGGAGTATTTATTTTTTTGTGCGTAATAAGGAGGCACTTCCGGCGGGTCTGAGCTGACAGCGGGGGGAACGTTTTTTTCAAAAAATACGGTGGCCCTTTCGGTGGGTCCCAGCAGTCAGGGGGGAATGTTTTTTCGCAAAAAATGGTGGCCCGTCCGGTGGGTCCCTACTGTTAGGTGGAGGAATAATTATTTTGAGCGTAATAAGTAGGCACTTCCTTGCGGCTGCCGTGGTCCCAGCTGTTAGCCTCTCCACATACAGTACTCTTCCGATGGAAGTCGATCATTGACCACATTGACCACGCCGTGCCGAGAGCACCACAGCGGTGGACGACGGCGAGGCCTAGGAAGGGGACGACACGGAGCCAGGGAAGACGCGGCAGTGGATGCCCACGCGGAGAGGAGTACGAGGGTTCACTGGTTCGACTGTGGTGTGAGGTTGTCGTCGCCGCAAAATAACATGGGGTGTGGGTGAGTGGAGGGATGGCCTAGCCAGCGGTGGGAGTAGTAGGGGGCTGTGAGGCCTCCGCGGCAACACAGCCATCCACGGGAGGCAAGAGCAGGCGACATAACCGGCGCTGCTTTGGGAGGCTGGAGGAAGAAGACCAGAGGTTGAAGAAGCACTACGGTCGTTGGATGGACATCGTACGGTCACTGCAGCTAGAATCGTTTATATTGACTAAGTTGACAAAGCCCTTGGTACGCGTCAACTTAGTAGGCCCACAGGTCAGCCTCCGAAATGGTGCGCCCCAGATGTCAGGGGGAGGAATCATTTTTTGGGCAGCCAAAGCTAGAATATCCGAGATTGAAGAAGAAGCACGACATCCATTGGATAGACATCCTATGGCCACTGCTGCTAGAACCGTGTGTTGACTATAATAAGTTGACAAAGCCTTGCATATGCGTCAAATTTTTTTTTGTGGATGCGTCAACCTAGTAGGCCCACAAGTGTGTGGCAGAGAACTTATAGCCCATTTGCGATTTGTAAGAATGTACAGCCCATTTTTTAATTCTAATGGAATTTACTACAGTCCATTTACAGTTTGTTAAAAGTACAACCCATTTTCTAGCTAGGACAACGATTAATAATTTCAACCAACCATTCAAGACAGAATTCAATAAAATTTCCCACATTTTGATGGGATCCGAAATATTCTTATCCCGAAATTTCTAGTCAGATTAAATATAAATTTGTATTACATAAAAATCCAACGAAATATTGCGCGCGCAACAATTAAAAATTAAGATTTTCAAAATCCATAAATAATAATTTATAAACTAATTTCATGTTTGGTGCATTTTCTTATAGTTACTGCCCAGTGTTTATAATTACATCCCATTTATTATTATTTTAAAGCCCATTTTCCTGTTAAGCCTAATGCATCCCTCCTAGGAAAGATTTGCAGCCCAGCGGGGCGGAGAATAACAGGTTGACCTTGCCTGGGTATTCCTCTAGCTGGGCTAGCCATTTTCATCTTGAAATTAATATCTGGGCTAGATATCTGGCCTGGGCTAGACAGACCACAGCCCACCCAGTTAATACCCTGCTCTCCTCTAAACAACAACGAAAACATCGCCAAGAAAAGCTCTGCAGTGCTCACGCCTCAAAAACACAAATATTGCTCGAGCTGCTTGGTCCCAGATGTCGGCCGCACCTTGTGCAATTCTCTCGTTTATATTGACTACATAGGTTGACAATGGTGTTGAACCGTGATGTTAGGAAACCAGGAGGAAGCAAAAAATATATAGTTGTACATAATAAGGACGCACTTGCATACGTACGGCTATGGCCCTAGTGGGTCCCTGCTGTCATCCAGTCAAAATAAAGTCATCTCCTGAATCCTCATGTTTGTTGACCATGTTAACAATCTCAGCGCCAGGGCGAGCGCAACAACTCAAAGGACGACGGAGAGGGCCTTGCGGGCCCTACAGATGGTCTGATACAGTGCCCGCTGCTCATTCAGGAAGCCAGGATCATCGGACACCTATGAGCACCTTCGAGAGACTAAGACAGCATGAAACGGTAAGGCCGCGCTTGGGAGCTCTGCTTTATTTCACACATGTATTAACATACAAGTGTAATTTACTCGTCATTGGAAACAACGCGTAAAATACAGGCATAATGAAACCAAGGGCCCGGGGTCTGTAAGTGAAACTGGCGGGTTACGCGTGTAATTTGAGAGACCAGTGTATATTTTACTGGTCAAAATCGACCAACCAAGCGCTTCGCCCAAGACCATCTGCTTTGATTTACAAGCGTCAGTTTTACAAGCGGTTTTCGTTGGAAAACGACGATCCAATCACGGCCTAAGATGATGAGTTGGTCGGAAGATCATATGGTTTCACCTCTAACCTACCCGACTTGTCGTATAGGCTATGAATGAAACATAAGACGATGAACTTCTTAAGCACAGAAACAACAGAAGAGGATGATCTTCTTAACAAGCAAATCACTGGCATTAGATCGACATGCAAAACAATACAAAGCATTATTCTCAGGAGGCACGGTGAACAGCTCGTGATGCCGCATGCCACAACATTCCACGCTCAACTTTGCAATCAAACACAAGGCCTGGCATTACATAGACAATATTCAGAACAAACTCTTAACACAGGAATATCTCAGGAGAGTAACTATTTACTTCTAAACTGAACACAGGAATAGGAAAAAATGATCGACGCTGCTCACAGCAAAGGGCGTCCCACTCAAAAATATCAAATGCATGTCTTCTGGCTAACATCAATGAGCAAATTTTGACAAGGTTTTCCAATTCCATTATATTAAACTAATGTCTTCTTGCTAACATCAATGATTAAACTTTGACAAGCTTTTCCCATTCAAAATATATAATGCCTATGATCGTGGAGTCCTGTCGTGGCTTCTTGTACTTGTTTGGGCACTTTTTGCCCAGTGCACTCCACGTGTTGTAGAGTTGCCTATGCTCTCTGCAGACTAGTCATGTCACTAGCGTCTACTGATACTCTATAAAGCTTCTCGGTCATTCCTTCTGTAATGTAGCGCAAACAGTGACTGCTTCTTTCTGCAAAGTGGAACGACCAACTGGGCCCAGTAATGCAGCAGTTTGCCTTGGACACATTAGCTCCTTTTGTGCAGTTCAACTAAAATCAAAGTCGGAATAAAACCAAACTTTAATTTTGATATCCCTGTAAGCAACAATAGGTATAAGGGAAACAATTACTGAGAAATAACGATTGATGACTTGTACTCCCAGAAGAAAAGCATCTACTAATCTACCTTATCTTAATGGGTAACAAAGCAGGAGAGTAGAAATTCTCCATCAGTGTGATTCATTCATATTGACTGAGACATTATCTTAACAATGCCTTGTTTCAACATGTATAAAGAACGACAAAGCAGAAAAGTACCATTCCTAAAACAATGCGACTGATTCATTTTAACAGACATTATCTTACCAATACCTTGGTTAAACATGTAGAAAGAACTACAAAGAAGGATAGTACCATTCCTAAAACAGTGTGACTAATTCGTTTTAACAGAGGCAAAAAAGGAATCAATTACTGGCCAATAAAGGAGGATGAAACATGCGGCCACAAAAATGGTAATCCTGCCAATCCCTAAAAAGCGTTGCAGTTTTGAACTAAGATTCAGTAGTTAATTAATTTTGAGAGTGGCATTGCTTAATTTTACCAGCGGCATTAGATTAACAAAAAGCATAAACAGTTCCAGGGGAGAGTGGGCGCAACAACAACATGTGCTTCCATCTACTTATAAAGGGGGTGATGCAGAGTTTTGTTGTAACAAAGAAACAAGCGTCATGTCTGGGTTGGAACAATTTTTGCTCACTTAATGGTAAAAGACAACAGTTCAATAGCTTCAATTCAACATTTATCCAAAACAGTACCAATACAAGTAGCACAACATCTCAAAGCACACTACAGCATCATGTGGATGGAAGTCGGTACATACCTTTCTTGACCAAGATTTGAAATAGCTCGAGAGGAAGACTGGACACATATCGCAACACATATATGAAATCTCGATCTCCTTTTGTGCAGTTCCACCAAAATTAAGCAAAGTCGCCGGTGTGACATTCAAGTTGAACTGCACAAAACACTCTTAAAAAATAAGTGTTTCGCATAGCGAAGCAAAATGTTGCAATAGCAACAAGTTGAATAGATATCCCTGTTCAAACAGAGGCAAAAAAGGAATCAATTACTGGCTAATAAAGGAGGATGAAACATGCGGCCACAAAAATGGTAATCCCGCCAATCCCTAACAAGTGTTGCAGTTTTGAAATAAGATTCAGTAGTTAATTCTGAGAGTTGCATTGCTTAATTTTACCAACGGCATTAGATTAACAAAAAGCATAAATAGTTCCAGGGGAGAGTGGGCGCAACAACAATATGTGCTTCCATATACTTATAAAGGGGGTGATGCTGAATTTGTTGTAACAAAGCAACAAGCATCATGTCTGGGTTGGTCCCATTTTTGTTCACTACTTAATGGAAAAGACAACAATACAATAGCTTCAATTCAACATTTATTTAAAACAGTACCAAAACAAGTAGCACAGCATCTCAAAGAACACTGCACATCATGTGGATGAGACCAAGATTTGAAACAACTCACCATGAAGACTGGAAACAAATCTCGATCTCCTTTTGTGCAGTTCCACCAAAATTAAGCAAACTCGCTGTTGTGACATTCAAGTTGAACTGCACAAAACACTCTTAAAATGTAAGTGTTTCGCGTAGCGAAGCAAAATGTCGCAATAGCAACAAGTTGAATAGATACCCCTGTTTTAACAAAGGCAAAAGAGGAAAAAATTACTTGCCGATAAAGGAGGATGAAACAAACGGCGACAAAAAGAAGCATCTAACTTATCTTGATGGAAAACAAAGTTGGATAGTAGCATTTCTAAAACGGTTGCATTGATTCATATTAACAGAGACATTCCCTTAGAACAACATTCGTTAAAAAATGTAATTTACTTTTAACAGTGGCATTGCTTCAGTTTTCCGGCGGCATTCTTAGATTAACAACAGCAAAATAGTTGTGTGGGACATGGGACATGGGACATGCCAGCACCATGTGCGTTCACATGTATAAATGGGTGATGCAGAGTATGTAGCCAAGCAGCATATCTGTGTTGGTCCCATATTTGTTCTCTTTCAACCTTTTTCCTATGTGAAGGCAACAAATCTTGTCCTGCACAAACTACCCGACCCCCCCCCCCCCAGTTTCGGGTTACCCCCTTTTTCCCTTTTCGACCAACAAAGCGGTTGGAT
>NC_041385.1:467400292-467503820 GCF_002162155.2 Triticum dicoccoides | reverse complement strand
TAGCCAGTCTACACTACTTTCCCTCCCTCCTTTCCTCATTGAACCACGTCCTAGATTCATGATCCACCCCACTGCACCCTTCTTTCCTCTTTGAACCAAGACCTAGATTCGACTACAGATTGAAAAAGATCCACATGCAACTAGAGCAATGACGGTTTCAAAGAAACTTATACCTCAAGGTCGTCGAGATGTGGCAAGGCGTGCGGCGGGAGGCCTGATCTGCCCACACTACATACGGCAGCAAGGAAGAAGGGGTCGCTGGCCCTCCCGCACAGGCGCTGGGTGAAAGAGAACATCGCAGCCGGCAGTGGATTGCCTCCCTCGCCAAAGGCGATAGAGTGAATGCTGCACCTCCTCCCCTTCCTGGAGCGATGTGATCCGGACGCCTCCTTCACCAGCTGTGAGGGGGGAGAGAGAGACAAGAGGCCAACACAGTCTTGTTTAGATCTGGTGAAGAGGGTGAGAGACTGTGAATATAGCAAACCCTAGCAAAGGAACACTGAGCCTCCAGCGTGTATATATATATATATATGTAGTGCGGCGAGAGTGTGGAGAGTGCAAACCCTAGCGAACAAGCGTTGAGGCTCCAGCTTATAAATATGCTGTAGTACGGACTGAGCTGCGGTGCCTTAACTGGACCTGCTTTTGGCTGTATGACAGGTGGGCCAGCCACATTTTGGGCCCACCTATGATAAACCCAAAGGCAGGTGCACTAAAGTCAGTGAAGCTGCGTCCATATAGTACTCGTGTATACGACTAATATATAGTGGAGTGGTTTTCTTATTCTCTCTATAAAAATCGTTTTGAATTGTGTAAGTACGAAATGAAACTCTTTATTTAACATACCAGTGAAGAAAACTACAATCGAGTACTTCCGATGAACTAATGATCCACGCGTCCTGGTCGCACTTCCTGTCCTTTGATACATCTCCAACGTATCTATAATTTTTGATTGCTCCATGCTACTTTATCTACTGTTTTAGGCAATATTGGGCTTTATTATCCACTTTTATATTATTTTTGGGACTAACCTATTAACCGGAGGCCCAGCCCAGATTTGTTGTTTTATGCCTATTTCAGTGTTTCGAGGAAAAGGAATATCAGACGGAGTCAAAATGGAACGAAATCAATTGGAGAAGTTCATTTTGGAAGGAAACCAACCTGATGGGCTTGGAGTGCACATCAGGGGAGTCCCGGGCTTCCCAAGAGGGTGGGGGGCTCCCCCTGGGCGCGCCCCACTACCTCGTGAGCACCCCGGAGGTGCGCCGACGTACCCCCTGCACCCATATATACCTACGTACCCTAAAACTTCCAGAACAGAAGATAGATCGGGAGTTCCGCCGCCGCAAGCCTCTGTAGCCACCAAAAACCAATCAGGACCCTGTTCCGGCACCCTGCCGGAGGGGGATCCCATCACCGGAGGCCATTTTCATCATGCCGGCGCTATCCATGACGAGGAGGGAGTAGTTCACCCTCGGGGCTGAGGGTATGTACCAGTAGCTATGTGTTTTGATCTCTCTCTCTCGTGTTCTCTCTCGTGTTCCCTCTATGGCACGATCTTGATGTATCCCGAGCTTTGCTATTGTAGTTGGATCTTATGATGTTTCTCCCCCTCTACTCTCTTGTGATGAATTGAGTTTCCCCTTTGAAGTTATTTTATCGGATTGAGTCTTTTATGAGAACACTTGATGTATGTCTTGCCGTGATTATCTGTGGTGACAATGGGATATCATGTGCCACTTGATGTATGTTTTGGTGACCAACTTGCGGGTTCCACCCATGAACCTATGCATAGGGGTTGGCACACGTTCTTGACTCTCCGGTAGTAGCTTTGGGGCACTCTTTGAAGTACTTTTATGTTGATTGGATGAATCTGAGATTGTGTGATGCATATGGTATAATCATGCCCACAAATACTTGAGGTGACAATGGAGTATCTAGGTGACATTAGGGTTTTGGTTGATTTGTGTCTTAAGGTGTTATTCTAGTACGAACTCTTTTATAGATCGATCTGAAAGAATAACTTTGAGGTGGTTTCGTACCCTACCATAATCTCTATGTTTGTTCTCCGCTATTAGTGGCTTTGGAGTGACTCTTTGTTGCATGTTGAGGCCTTGTCATATGTTCTATCTATGTTATTATTGTTGAGAGAACTTGCACTAGTGAAAGTATGAACCCTAGGCCTTGTTTCCTATCATTGCAATACCGTTTACGCTCACTTTTACCGCTCGCTACCTTGCTGTTTTTATATTTTCAGATTACAAAAACCTATATCTACCATCCATATTACACTTGTATCACCATCTCTTCGCTGAACTAGTGCACCTATACAATTTACCATTGTATTGGGTGTGTTGGGGACACAAGAGACTCTTTGTTATTTGGTTGCAGGGTTGTTTGAGAGAGACCATCTTCATCCTACGCCTCCTACGGATTGATAAACCTTAGGTCATCCACTTGAGGAAAATTTGCTACTGTCCTACAAACTTGTGCACTTGCAGGCCCAACAACGTCTACAAGAAGAAGGTTGTGTAGTAGACATCAAGCTCTTTTCTGGCGCCGTTGCCGGGGAGGCTCGGTAAGTGAAGGTATATCTTTAGATCTTGCAATCGAATCTTTTTGTTTCTTGTTTTAGCACTAGTCTAGTTTATAAAAGAAAATTACAAAAAATGGAGTTGAGTTTGTCTCAAACGCTTCACCTTTTTAATATCTTTCGTGAGTATGATGGAAAGGAAAATTGTGCTCAAGTGCTAGAAGAAGAATTACATAGAATTCTTGGCATAAAATATGTGAATGATGAGCATGATTGCAATGTTGTTAGTATGAATTCCTTGAATATCCATGATGCTAATGATATGCAAAGCCACAAGCTTGGGGAAGCTATGTTTGATGGAGATGATATTTTTTGTCCCCCAAGCTTTGATGAGCAAATTTACTATGATGAAAGCATGCTTCCTATCTATGATGATTATTGTGATGATACGTATGCCATAAAGAAGGAGTTTGCTTATGTGGAGAGTAGTAATTTTTCTATGCTTGTAGATCATGAAAAGAATGCTTTAGGTTCTGGTTATATTGTTGAATTCATTCATGATGCTACTGAAAATTATTATGAGGGAGGAACATATGCTTGTAGGAAATTGCAATAATGTCAAGTTTCCTCTCTATGTGCTTAAAGTTTTGAAGCTATGCTTGTTTTACCTTCCTATGCTTGTTGATTATTGTTCCCATAAGTTGTTTGCTCACAAAATCCCTATGCATAGGAAGTGGGTTAGACTTAAATGTGCCAGTGATATGCTTCATGATGCTCCCGTTATGTTTCAATCCTTATCTTTTATGTGAGCATCATTGTCATCATCATGCCTAGCTAAAAGGCATTAAAGAAAAGCGCTTGTTGGGAGACAACCCAATATTTATCCTTACTGTTTTTTTGTGTCCACATGATTATGCTACTGTAGTAATAATGTTTTATAGCTTTTCTTTCAATAAAGTGCCAAGTAGAACCTTTGGGAAGACTTGGGTGAAGTTTATGTGATCTTGCTGTGAAAAACAGAAACTTTAGCGCTCACGAGATTAGCTGCCAGTTTTTACTGGAGAGTGATTTTAGGTTGATTATTTTTGCAGATGATTAATAGAGAAATTTCTCAGGTCCAGAAATTTATTTCATAATTTTTGGGGTTCCATAAGTATACGTTTGATACAGATTACTACAGACTGTTCTGTTTTTGACAGATTCTGTTTTCTATGTGTTGTTTGCTTATTTTGATGAATCTATGGCTAGTATTAAGTGGTATGAACCATAGAGAAGTTAGAATACAGTAGACATTACACCAATATGAATTTATAATGAGTTCATTACAGTACCTAAGTGGTGGTTTTATTTTCTTATACTAACTTAGCTTACGAGTTTTGTTTTGAGTTTTGTGTGGTTGAAGTTTTCAAGTTTTGGGTAAAGATTCAATGGACTATGGAATAAGGAGTGGCAAGAGACTAAGCTTGGGGATGCCCAAGGAAACCCAAGGTAATATTCAAGGACAACCAAGCAACTAAGCTTGGGGATGCCCCGGTAGGCATCGCCTCTTTCGTCTTCGTTCATCGGTAACTTTACTTGGAGCTATATTTTTATTCACCACATGATATGTGTTTTGCTTGGAGCATCATTTTATTTTGTTAGTTTTTGCTTGCTGTTAGTTAGAATAGTGTTTTGCATCTTTAGTTTCAATAAAAAAAGTCAAGGATAGCCTTTGCCATGGTTATTTTGCTAGTTTGCATGTTGCTGTTTGAAAACAGAAAGTTTACCGCTGTTCCAAAAATTCCCTAGAAAAGTCAGAGCATGGTCTAACGTTGAATCTTTTTGCATATTGAGATCTGATAAATTTATTATAGTGGGAATTTTAGTTCATAATGTTTGGAGTCAGGGAAGTATTGTTACTCGTGCATTCTTTACAGACTGTACTGTTTTGGCAGATTGCTGTTATGGTTGCATTGTTTGCATATGTTTGCTTGTTTAATGATTCTATATGATGATAGGAGTATTAAATATGCAGAGGCATTTATTATGAAATGTTGAATAATAATTTTAGTGATTTTTTACAGTAGAAAATGATAAGGTTTTGCATTGGTTTATACTAACCTATCTCACGAGTTCTTGTTGAGTTTGTGGTGAATGAAGCTTTTGATAAAAAGAGAAACCATGATATGAGAGGAATTAAGGAGACACAAAAGTTCAAGCTTGGGGATGCCCAAGGCACCCCAAGATAATATTCCAAGAAGTCTCAAGCATCTAAGCTTGGGGATGCCCCGGTAGGCATCCCACCTTTCTTCGTCAACAACTATCAGTTAGTAACGGTTGAGCCTAAGTTCTTGCTTCTTCACATGAGTTGTGCTATCCTTGCAATGTAGTTTTCTTTAGCTTTGCTTGATGTTTGAATAAAGTATCAAGATCTGAAATTCTTTAATGAGAGAGAGCCTTACACAAATTGGAATTTGCTAGAATACTCTATGTGCTTCACTTATATCTTTTGAGCTTGATAATTTTTGCTCTAGTGCTTCACTTATATCTTTTAGAGCACGGTGGTGGATTTGTTTTAAAGAAACTATTGATCTCTCATGCTTCACTTAGATTATTTGAGAGTTGTTAATAGCATGCTAATTTGCTTAAATATTAATATACTTGGTATTCAAGATATGTAAAACTTTCTTTTGAGTGAATTGAATACTAAGATAAGTTTGATGCTTGATAATTGTTTTGAGATATGGAGGTGATAATATCAAAGTTGTGCTAGTTGGGTGATTATGAATTTGAGAAAAGCTTGTCTTGAAGTTTGCAAGTCCCGTAGCATGCACGTATGGTTAAAGTTGTGTAACAAATTTGAAACATGAAGTATACCTGGCTTGTGTGTCCTTATGAGTGGCAGTCGGGGACGAGCGATGGTCTTTTCCTACCAATCTATCCCCCTAGGAGCATGCGCATAGTACTTAATTTTTGATGACTTCTAAATCTTGCAATAAGTATATGAGTTCTTTTGACTAATGTTGAGTCCATGGATTATACGCACTCTTACCTTTCCGCCATTGCTAGCCTCTTCGGTACCGTGCATTGCCCTTTCTCACCTTGAGAGTTGGCGCAAACTTCGCCGGTGCATCCAAACCCCGTGATACGATATGCTCTATCACACATAAACCTCCTTATATCTTCCTCAAAACAGCCACCATACCTACCTATCATGGCATTTCCATAGCCATTCCGAGATATATTGCCATGCAACTTCCATCATCATCATCATGACATACATTACTTTTGTCATATTGCCATTGCATGATCATGTAGTTGACATCGTATTAGTGGCAAAGCCACCATGCATTATTTTTCATACATATCACTCTTTATTCATTGCACCATCCCGGTACATCGTCGGAGGCATTCATATAGAGTCATATCTTGTTCTAAGTTTCAAGTTGTAATCCTTGTGTTGTAATCAATAGAAGTGTGATGATCATCATTATTAGAGCATTGCCCAAAAAAAGAGAAAGGCCAAAAAAAGGCCAAAAAAAGAAAATAAAAAGGGCAATGCTACTATCTCTTTTTCTACGCTTGTGCTTCGAAGTAGCACCTTGTTCTTCATGTAGTGAGTCTCATATATTGTGCTTCAAAGTAGCACCTTGTTCTTCATGTAGTGAGTCTCATAAGTTGTCTTTTCATACTAGTGGGAATTTTTCATTATAGAACTTGGCTTGTATATTCCTACGATGGGCTTCCTCAAATGCCCTAGGTCTTCATGAGCAAGCAAGTTGGATGCACACCCACTAGTTTTCTTTTGTTGAGCATTCATAGCTCTAGTGCATCCGTTGCATGGCAATCCCTACTCCTCATGTTGACATCAATTGATGGGCATCTCCATAGCCCATTGATTATCCTCGTCAATGTGAGACTTTCTCCTTTTTTTGTCTTCTCCACACAATCCCCATCATCATATTCTATTCCACCCATTCTGCTATATCCATGGCTCACGCTCATGTATTGCGTGAAGATTGAAAACGTTTGAGATTATTTAAGTATGAAACAATTGCTTGGATTGTCATCGGGGGTATAGAAGTTGGGAACATCTTTGTGTGACGAAAATGAAGCATAGCCTAACTATATGATTTTGTTGGGATGAACTTTCTTTTGCCATGCTATTTTGAGAAGACATGATTGCTTTGATTAGTATGCTTGAATTATTATTATTTTTGTGTCAATATGAACTTTTGTCTTGAATCTTTCGGATCTGAATATTCATATCACAATTAAGAAGATTTACATTGAAATTATGCCAAAGTATCACTCCGCATCAAAAATTCTGTTTTATCATTTACCTACTCGAGGACGAGCAGGAATTAAGCTTGGGGATGCTTGATACGTCTCCAACGTATCTATAATTTTTGATTGCTCCATGCTACTTTATATACTGTTTTAGGCAATATTGGGCTTTATTATCCACTTTTATATTATTTTTGGGACTAACCTATTAACCGGAGGCCCAGCCCAGATTTGTTGTTTTATGCCTATTTCACTGTTTTGAGGAAAAGGAATATCAGACGGAGTCAAAACGGAACGAAATCAACTGGAGAAGTTAATTTTGGAAGGAAACCAATCAGATGGGCTTGGAGTGCATGTTAGGGGATTCCCGGGCTGCCCACGAGGGTGGGGGGCGCCCCCGCCCCCCTGGGCGCGCCCCCTACCTTGTGAGCAACCCGGAGGTCCACCGACGTACCCCCTGACCCATATATACCTACGTACCCTAAAACTTCCAGAACAGAAGATAGATCGGGAGTTCCGCCGCCGCAAGCCTCTGTAGCCACCAAAAACCAATCGGGACCCTGTTCCGGCACCCTGCCGGAGGGGGATCCCATCACCGGTGGCCATCTTCATCATCCCGGCGCTATCCATGACGAGGAGGGAGTAGTTTACCCTCGGGGCTGAGGGTATGTACCAGTAGCTATGTGTTTGATCTCTCTCTCTCTCGTGTTCTCTCTCGTGTTCCTCTATGGCACGATCTTGATGTATCCCGAGCTTTGCTATTGTAGTTGGATCTTATGATGTTTCTCCCCCTCTACTCTCTTGTGATGAATTGAGTTTCCCCTTTGAAGTTATCTTATCGGATTGAGTCTTTTATGAGAACACTTGATGTATGTCTTGCCGTGATTATCTGTGGTGACAATGGGATTTCACGTGCCACTTGATGTATGTTTTGGTGATCAACTTGCGGGTTTCGTGACATTGGGAACTATGCATAGGGGTTGGCACACGTTCTTCACTCTCCGGTAGAAACTTTGGGGCACTCTTTGAAGTACTTTAATGTTGGTTGGATGAATCTGAGATTGTGTGATGCATATCGTATAATCATGCCCACGGATACTTGAGGTGACAATGGAGTATCTAGGTGACATTAGGGTTTTGGTTGATTTGTGTCTTAAGGTGTTATTCTAGTACGAACTCTTTTATAGATCGATCCGAAAGAATAACTTTGAGGTGGTTTCGTACCCTACCATAATCTCTACGTTTGTTCTCCGCTATTAGTGGCTTTGGAGTGACTCTTTGTTGCATGTTGAGGGCTTGTCATATGTTCTATCTATGTTATTATTGTTGAGAGAACTTGCACTAGTGAAAGTATGAACCCTAGGCCATTTTTCCTATCATTGCAATACCGTTTACGCTCACTTTTACCGCTCGCTACCTTGCTGTTTTTATATTTTCAGATTACAAAAACCTATATCTACCATCCATATTACACTTGTATCACCATCTCTTCACCGAACTAGTGCACCTATACAATTTACCAATGTATTGGGTGTGTTGGGGACACAAGAGACTCTTTGTTATTTGGTTGCAGGGTTGTTTGAGAGAGACCATCTTCATCCTACGCCTCCTACGGATTGATAAACCTTAGGTCATCCACTTGAGGGAAATTTGCTACTGTCCTACAAACTTGCGCACTTGCAGGCCCAACAACATCTACAAGAAGAAGGTTGTGTAGTAGACATCGATTAACGAGTGCGTCCTTGCCTCCGAGCTAGTGCAGGTTGCTACCTGGCTAAGCTAGCACTTAGTGTAGCGCTGTTTACACCAATTCTCCCACACATTTATTCGTCCTCGTGCACATCGTCACATCATGCTAGATCATAGAACCGGAGATCCCGCGAGATTTGTGTGCTTAAGTAGGCATGTATATTGTGTGACTAGCAGTAATATGTGACATTGATTGTGTCTGAATTGTTTGTTGTTGTGTGCTTTTGTTTAGTTGAGTTTTCTTTTGCTTCTTTCTTTTTGGGCCCCGGTGTTACATTATTTTTTCCCTATGAAGAGTTGCTCATCCACTGACACCGAACTTAAAGAAGCAATAAGGATTTCAAATATTTGGAAGAAGCTCAGCTAAACATGATGGTCTACCCAGTCAACTACATTATAGCATTAATATCTGTTCAGAATACCAATGGTGCGTTGGATTGACTATCAGCATCGAGTCTACGTTAGTACAAAATCCTCGCAGCAGTAATGATCAAGTCAGCAACAAGACAAGTCAGGGTCATTTTCAGACAGAGGTATGGGTCATATACAAAATTTTGGCTCAACAATGCATGATGCTTGAAATCTGTTATCATCCGAAATAAAGTCAGAATGTGATATGCTCAAGGAAGACAGTCAAACCATTTTTCTCATGCAAATAATCAGCCTCAGAATATTATGGGCATGTGTATGGATTTCAGTCTACATATCAGTATGAAGTTTTGGATATAAGCAACCCAGTATTATTCCACACGCTGTCGGAAGAAATTTATGGGGCAAGGCTCCTCAATTTTTCCTCAGCATGATATGTGAACAATTTCTGGCCCACGATACCCGGTCTTTCTCAACAAGATACTTCGATAAAAGCTTCTGACAGACGGAAATGAAATTTTCTCAACAAGCAAACCCTAGGAGAAGCTTGTCAAGTACGGAACTTGGGCTTCTCCAACACAATACTCAGGACAAGCTTCGTGTGTAAGCTATAGAGCCTTATTCTGTATGATACCCAAACAAAAGATTTGAGAAGAAGTTAACAAGTCTTCCTCAGCAAGCTACTCGGATGGCTTCTCTCGTAAGCCATTTAGTCTGCGCTAGTACCATACGATTACACCGTCCTCAGAGACTATATGAAGAGTTTCCAATATATGGTGGCACCGCTCAAGAATCAGATCAGTAATATTTTTGGTCAGAAGAACAATTCAGTCAAAACATATGCCTACCTCAAGAATCAAGTGTTTGGTGACATATTCTTCTTGTATATGGTGAGCATGCATCCCCAGTCATATCAGTTACCCATATGAGATGCAACAGTGATCAAGCAGATATACCGAAGGAAAGGAAGGATTTAACAACCTCACGAGTTAGGCAAAAGGAAAATAAGCAGAAATACATCTCATGTAATACAAGGATCGACAATATTTGGAGATGACATCACAGAATCAACAGTCTTGACAATGGTCACCAAAGGAATTATTCCCGCACCAGACAAGGTGATATCATGAAACCTTGTCATCTTCTTGTATGATTAGCCTCAGCAATGACCTCCGTACAGCTACAAACTCCGGGTATATGTCATATGTGTGCGGACCCAGGTCGGAACAACAAGCACAAGGAATAATGTCAAAAATATTGCACTACTCATGTCCATGGTCATACGAAGAATCAAGGACATGTGTGGCCAAGTTATTTCAGTAAGGTATCCTAACAAAGAAAACCATGACCATAAAAAGGATGAGACTGACAGTAAAGGGATTTTCATATCCCGCTGACCCGCTTGACATGGTTAGTGTGGAATATCCAATTCTGTTCTGTGAGATCCAAGATTCCTTTGCAACCTCAGCAGTCTGACTTCAGCGTCAGTGTTAAAGCATATCACAGCCTATTACCACAGATGGGTATACCAACAAAATGAGAAAGTCAAAAGCCGAACAATCAGCTCAGACCCGGTATACTCATCGATGAAATCAAGTACATGGTTAGTCTGTCAGGAAAAGCATTTGTCCGTCAGCCCCCTGTCGGGCCAATCTCAAGATGTAAATAATTAAGGTATGACACAGCTATAACTCCATACACCGTTATATTGGTCACGACAGAAGGCAGTCAAATCTCTGGTATACGTCACATGCTCGAGCCAAAGGAATAAATCAAAATAAATTAGTGCCACCTGTGAGCATCAGATCCCATTACGAGGACGGCCATGATTCTCAGCATTTATAGAACCTAGAAGACATGCATTTAATTAAAGCAACCCCATGGCAGAAGTAAAAAGGTTTTCATGACCAAAGGGAAAATTTATGCTCAGGTCCATTGGATATCACCGTAGATATGAGAAAATTTGTGTCAGCAAAAGGATTTGGTATGTGAGCAAAAACCTGTCAGAATTTGGGGAAAAGTGAAGCAAATCACCCCAGAGCAAGGTAAGTTGATCATCTGAAATTCTTGGTGGAACAATAAAAAAAGGAAAAAGGATACCCGAGTTGGAAACCGTGTCCTCAAGTCATACTTGTTCCCAGAGCAACCAAATCTTGAGGACGAGATTTCTTTAAGGGGGTAAGGATTGTAACAGCCTGGATTTTGGCCCTTTTCTTTTTCTTCTGATTTGTTTGGTTTTTGCTCTGTTTTTCTTTTTGGAGTGGTTCTGTGGCCTTGCCACCTGGGAAATCATCCTCATTCCCCCTCCCAAGTGGCTCATCATTCTCAAAACCTTGACAAGATCATGTCACTTCACTCCTTGACCAAACCCTAAATTCTTTTCTAGGGAATATTACTTTTTCCATTAAAGGAATAACCCTATCTGCCCTAGGTTGTGAAGCAACCTATATTTCTGTCCATCCAAAAATCCCCAAATAATTCTCATAATTCCTTTGGGTCAGATATAGCTCAAATATGCCCAAACATTTCCTTGGCCAGTTCAAAAAAAATCCCCAATATTCCTTTTTCTATTCTGCCCTAAATGGCAGTATGTGAAGGAAGTGTCATTTATATTTTTCCTAGTGGCTCCCAACCTTTTTGGGCATGCTTATATGTCCAAATAATTGCCTCATGCACAAGTTCAACTTTATTTGCCTAGCTAATCTTCCTCATTGATTTTTCAAAGTTTCTATCACATAGAAGGCTATGTGAAGGAAGTACTAGCTAGGATTACCCAAATGAGTTGAACTTTTGCACACTCCTTAATGTGATCATATTAACCCCCTCAACCCATTTGCAACCGCATCCAATCATCTATGTGAGCACAGGAGCAAATCTTTGATTCTGGAAATATTTTCAGGTTGTGAAGCAAGTGTATCTTACATTGCTTCAAAAATCATAATAAATTACCAGATCATTCTCCTACTCATAAAACATCTCTACACCAAATTTGGCATCATTTAATTGATCCGTTTAATCACCAAAATTATTCCAATTTTCTAGACAGAAATGATGTTTGTGAAGCAAGTACCATTTTGGTGAACCCATTTGGTATGAGCTTTTTACAACATCTTTATATGTCCATATCATGAGGATTTGACAAGTTGCATCCCATTCCATCACACCATGTGATTGCATCATCCAAATTTAGTTTCTGACCAGATTTGGTAGTTGCAAAGCAACTATATTAGTTTCTGCTCCATTATGCTCCAAAACCTCCAGGATCATAGTCCTTCCATAGTTAATCATCCCAGACAACTCAATTGACCCCAATCAAGTTCATGTTGATCAATAGTGCACGGTTACTGCAGTAAACTTCAGATCTTAGTTACCATTTAAACATAGCTCCCCAGATCAAGCCAATGCCTCATAAATGCTCCACAATGGAAGGACTAGCTCCGAGACATAGTTTGACATCCTCTACAGCCCTCCCCGTGCCATGTCGTGTGGTGACCGCGCAACTGGCATGCACATTTACGCGCTCTGTGCACTCTGGCGTGTCCAGAGCATCGTTTGTGCTTTGGCACCGCTCCCTCTCATCGTCTTAGAGCTCGTGAGCATGTCTAGTGGCTGCATCTCGTTGTCGCCGTTCCCCTGGACCACTCTCCCCCTCCAGCAGCTTCCTCACCAATGCAAACCGCCGCATGCCAATGGACGTACAGTGGTGTTTTGGCTCGGTTTGTTGTCGTCGTCTTCCTCCCTATGCTCACTTGGCCGTCTCCTCCCTGTGAGAACCTCCAATGCTCCTCCTGCATCGTCTACCTCCGAGCTCGCGAGCGTGGGCACGCGTCTGCGGCGCCATAAACGTGTCTGCGGCGGTGCCAGCTCGGCCCCTTGCCTCGCGTCTATTTAAGGCCTCCCCCGAGCCCTCCGAGCTCACCCATAGCCTCACCACACTCCGCTAGCCCCGCCCATTCACTTCCCTGAGCTCCAAGAGCTCCCGAGCCCTCCAATGGCCACCTCGGACACCGATGATCTCTACTCGAATCCAAACGAGCCGAGATCCCTCCCCTCTCCTTTCCACCACCATTAGCCTCCTCCACCTCCGGTGGCCTTCTGCCATGAGCTTGCTGCTGACCGTAGATCACCGTCCGCCGCGGCTGGCCTCCTGCTCAGTCGAGACCTTCCCTGCGGTTGCATCTTTCCTAGACGGGACTGCCTCGCTCCCCTGAGCACGTGGGTGGTCCGGGCTCCCCATTTAGTGGCCTACGGCACCGGCAATCGTCGTCGGAGCTCGCCCCATCCTTTGCTCCATAGGCGGGCGAGCGGTTGAAGACGACTGCGCCCGAGGGCCCCACCTGCCCGCAGGCCCCGCCAGTTAGTGACTGCGGCGTTGACTCAAACTCGCCGACATGGATAAGTGGCGGACCCAGCCTATAAGTCTCATG
This sequence comes from Triticum dicoccoides, assembly GCF_002162155.2. Lineage (NCBI taxonomy): Eukaryota > Viridiplantae > Streptophyta > Magnoliopsida > Poales > Poaceae > Triticum > Triticum dicoccoides. Next base: position 467,490,476 of record NC_041385.1, on the reverse strand, counting down.
CGTTGACCCGAGCTGCTGAGGTGGATAAGTGAAAGCATATTCCTCGGAGTACGTTTTCCTCCACAGAAAGCTCGTTTTATTTCTTCTTCAACCATGAATACATTTTCAGTCAGTGAAAGCATATTTCCTTAATTGCGCTTTTTGTTCTTCTGTCTAGGCCCTGTTTGAAAAAAAAATCATTACAGATGGGTCCCTGGTAGTCAAACGTTCATATCTTTTTACCCATAGCTCCAAATCAGGTGATTCCAAAGCCCACTTCTTTGTTTCGTCGAGCCTGTTCTGATGGAACCATTTTCACCATGTTTTGACATTCTGAAAATGACCATTTTGCCCCTGCCCTTATTCAGCCCCCTCCGAGAGAGTACGATTTCCGTCGATTCTTTCCGCGAGATTCTCGCACTTTCTCTTGGTAATTTCTTCCACCCCAAGCAAGCCACACCCTCCATTTGCGTCACTGTAATGCAGTGACATGGTTTAATCTATTTGAACTTGTTTAAAATATTGTTTTAGCTACATGACTTTGTGCATGGCATTCTCTCGGAGTATTATTTAGATCTAGTTGTTGCCATGCTATTGTTTGGATTACTAAGAGTTATGCTTGCAGTTGATGAGTATCATGTTGTCATTGGAGTATTAGTGGTTGATATTATGATTGTTTCCATGATGGTATCTATTATTATATTTTGGAGTATTACTTTGGATATCATCTTGCCTTTGGATTATTAGTGGTTAGTATGATTATTTTCATGATGCTAGTTGATGTTCTGTTGCTTGGAGTATTATTTTAGGAGATGATGTTTACATGTGGATCTTAGCCTAATAGCTTTATTCTTGTTATTGGAGTAGTAGGATTATTGTTTCAGATTCATCATGACAGTAGTATTGTGCTACCCATGGAGTATTTTGAGATGATGATATTATGCTTCGATTATTTGTTGGATATTGCTATGACTTGGATTCTAGTTTGATAGTTGATATCAGAGTATCAGTTATCACAGTTATATTTTTGGGGTTAAATTCTGTCATTAAGTTGGTCAGGTACCACCGAACCGGGCTTTTCCAGTGCAACCACCTTTGCCTTTTATGGGAAGGCCCTAATGCAATGCTATTGTCAAGCCTCTCACCGGTGCCTCCAACGAGGGAAGGTTATGGGCGTGTGGTACCCTGGCCCGGTAAGTAGACATAACCTTGTGTGCCCGTAGTTGGTATTGAGAGCTCTTGTCCCCGTTTGGGACCGTTTTGCCACGATGGTGGACGTTTTGCCACGACGATGGCCATTGGTGTCTTTGGTAGACATGGGGCCACCCATGACTTAGCCCAGTGGGGAGTGAGTCGGAGTGGCCGGGAGGGGGTCATGGCAGTAGATCGGTTTTGTGGGAACACCGTTGGTCCACCCGAATGGGAGTGCGAGGCCATGGGTTCTATGGTGTGGGTAAAGTGTGCTACCTCTGCAGAGTGTGTGTGTTTAATCTATCGATAGTCGCATCCTCGGTCATGGGCATAAGTTCATACTAGGTCACACTGTTCGATCAACACTCACATGACAGAATGACTTATAGGTGATGTATATGTTGATATTGTTAGCTGTAACAGTTTGGCAGGATGATGATGATGATGTTGGGATGATCTTGGGAAGGATCATTCAGTTGTGATGTGGTCACGAGGTGACGATGTGGATGTTCCTTTTGTGATCTGTGAATGATCACCGTTCGGTTACAAGGTAACCCATTGAACCCGGTGTGGTTCCGTTTGTGATCCGTGAGTGATCACCGTTCGGTTACGAGGTAACCCGTTGAACCCGATGTGGTCCCGTTTGTGATCCATGAGTGATCACCATTTTGTTTTGGTCACGAGGTGATCGAGATGGTATATTTCTACCTCTTGAGCACTGCGTTGGATTTCCCCGAAGAGGAGAGGATGATGCAGCAAAGTAGCGTAAGTATTTCCCTCAGTTTTTGAGAACCAAGGTATCAATCCAGTAGGAGACCATGCACAAGTCCCTCGTACCTACACAAAACGATAGCTCCTCGCAACCAACGTGATTAGGGGTTGTCAATCCCTTCACGGTCATTTACGAGAGTGAGATCTGATAGAGATGATAAATAATATTTTTGGTATTTTTGGTATATAGATGCAAAGTGAAAAGTAAAAGGCAAAGTAAAAACAAAGCAAGTAATAAAGTAATGGAGATTGATATGATGAGAATAGACCCGGGGGCCATAGGTTTCAATAGTGGCTTCTCTCAAGAGCATAGATATTCTACGGTGGGTGAACAAATTACTGTTGAGCAATTGACAGAATTGAGCATAGTTATGAGTATATTTAGGTATGATCATGTATATAGGCATCACGTCCAAGACAAGTATATCGAAATGATTCTGCATCTACTACTATTACTCCACTCATCGACTGCTATCCAGCATGCATCTAGAGTATTAAGTTAAAAACAGAGTAACGCCTTAAGCAAGATGACATGATGTAGAGGGATAAATTCATGCAATATGATAAAAAAACCATCTTGTTATCCTCGATGGCAACAATACAATATGTGCCTTGCTGCCCCTTCTGTCACTGGGAAAGGACACCGCAAGATTGAACCCAAAGCTTCTCCCATTGCAAAAACTACCAATCTAGTTGGCCAAACCAAAAGGATAATTCGAAGAGACTTGCAAAGATAACTCAATCATACATAAAAGAATTCAGAGAAGATTCAAATATTGTTCATAGATAAGCTGGATTATAAACCCACAATTCATCGGTCTCAACAAACATACCACAAAAAGAAGATTACATCGAATAGATCTCCACGAGAGAGGGGGAGAACATTGTATTGAGATCCAAAAAGAGAGAAGAAGCCATCTAGCTACTAGCTATGGACCTGAAGGTCTGAAGTAAACTACTCACACTTCATCGGAGGGGCTATGATGTTGATGTAGAAGCCCTCCGGCGGAGCTCCGGAACAGGCCCCAAGATGGGATCTCATGGATAAAGAAGGTTGCGATGGTGGAATTAGGTTTTTGGCTCCTGTTCTGATCGTTTGGGGATACGTACGTATATATAGGAGGAAGGAGTACGTCGGTGGAGCAACAGGGGGGCCACGAGGCAGGGGGCGCCCTAGGGGGGCGCGCCCCCCACCCTCGTGACCGCCTCTTTTGTTCCTTGGAGCAGGGTCCAAGTCTCCTCGATCACGTTCAGTGAGAAAATCACGTTCCCGAAGGTTTCATTCCGTTTGGTCTCCGTTTGATATTCCGTTTCTTCGAAACACTGAAATAGGCAAAAAAACAGCAATTCTGGGTTGGGCCTCCGGTTAATAAGTTAGTCCCAAAAATAATATAAAAGTGGAAAATAAAGCCCAATATAGTCCAAAACAGTAGATAAAGTAGCATGGAGCAATCAAAAATTATAGATACGTTGGAGACGTATCAGGCATCCCCAAGCTTAATTCCTGCTCGTCCTCGAGTAGGTAAATGATAAAAAAGATTTTTTTTATGCGGAGTGATACTTTGGCATAATTTCAATGTAAATCTTCTTAATTGTGGTATGAATATTCAGATCTGAAAGATTCAAGACAAAAGTTCATATTGACATGAAAAATAATAATACTTCAAGCATACTAACTAAGCAATTGTCTTCTCAAAATAACATGGCCAAAGAAAGTTATCCCTACAAAATCATATAGTCTGGCCATGCTCCATCTTCCCCACACAAAATATTTAAGTCATGCACAACTCCGATGACAAGCCAAGCAATTGTTTCATACTTATGACATTCTCAAAACTTTTTCAATCTTCATGCAATACATGAGCGTGAGCCATGGATATAGCACTATATGTGGAATAGAAAGGTGGTTGTGGAGAAGACAAAAAGAGGGAATATAGTCTCACGTCAACTAGGCGTATCAACAGGCTATGGAGATGCCCATCAATAGATATCAATGTGAGTGAGTAGGGATTGCCATGCAACGGATGCAGTAGAGCTATAAGTATATGAAAGCTCAACAAAAGAAACTAAGTGGGTGTGCATCCAACTTGCTTGCTCACGAAGACCTAGGGCATTTTGAGGAAGCCCATCATTGGAATATACAAGCCAAGTTCTATAATGAAAAATTCCCACTAGTATATGAAAGTGAAAAAATGAGAGACTCTCTATCATGAAGATCTTGGTGCTACTTTGAAGCACAAGTGTGGTAAAAGGATAGTAACATTGTCCCTTCTCTCTTTTACTCTCATTTTTTTATTTGGGACTTTTCTCTTTTTTTGGCCTCTTTTTTTCGTCCGGAGTCTCATCCCGACTTGTGGGGGAATCATGGTCTCCATCATCCTTTCCTCACTTGGGACAATGCTCTAAAAAATGATGATCGTCACACTTTTATTTTTCTTACAACTCAACAATTACAACTCGATACTTAGAACAAAGTATGACTCTATATGAATACCTTTGGTAGTGTACCGGGATATGCAATGAATCAAGAGTGACATGTATGAAAGAATTATGAATGGTGGCTTTGCCACAAATACGATGTCAACTACATGATCATGCTAGCAATATGACAATGATGGAGCGTGTCATAACAAACGGAATGGTGAAAAGTTGCATGGCAATATATCTCGGAATGGCTATGGAAATGCCATGATAGGTAGGTATGGTGTCTGTTTTGAGGAAGATATATGGTGGGTGTATGATACCGGCGAAAAGTGTGCGGTATTAGAGAGGCTAGCAATGGTGGAAGGATGGGAAAAAGTGCGTATAATCCATGGACTCAACATTAGTCATAAAGAACTCATATACTTATTGCAAAAATCTAGAAGTTATCAAAGCAAAGTATTATGCGCATGCTCCTAGGGGGATAGATTGGTAGGAAAAGACCATCGCTCGTCCCCGACCGCCACTCATAAGGAAGACAATCAATAAATAAATCATGCTCCGACTTCATCACATAACGGTTCACCATACGTGCATGCTACGGGAATCACAAACTTCAACACAAGTATTCTTTAAATTCATAACTAATCAACTAGCATGACTCTAATATTACCATCTTCATATCTCAAAACAATTATCAAGCATCAAACTTATCTTAGTATTCAACGCACTTCAAAAGAAAGTTTCACATATCTTGAATACCAAGTATTTAAACATTAAGCAAATTACCATGCTATTAACAACTCTAAAAATAATCTAAGTAAAGCATGAGAGATCAATAGTTTCTTTAAAACAAATCCACCACCGTGCTCTAAAAGATATAAGTGAAGCACTGGAGCAAAAATTATCATGCTCAGAAGATATAAGTGAAGCACTATGAGCAAAACTATCAAGCTCAAAAGATATAAGTGAAGCACATAGAGTATTCTATCAAATTCCAATTCATGTATGGCTCTATCAAAAGGTGTGTACATCAAGGATGATTGTGGTAAACTAACAAGCAAAGACGCAAATAATACAAGACGCTCCAAGCAAAACACATATCATGTGGTGAATAAAAATATAGCTCCAAGTAAATTACCGGTGGAAGTAGACGAAAGAGGGGATGCCTTCCGGGGCATCCCCAAGCTTTGACTTTTTGGTGTCCTTGGATTATCTTGGGGGTGCCATGGGCATCCCCAAGCTTAGGCGCTTGCCACTCCTTGTTCCATAATCCACCAAAAGAATTCACCCAAAACTTGAAAACTTCACAACACAAAACTCAATAGAAATCTCGTGAGCTCCGTTAGAGAAAGAAAACAAAGAACTACTTAAGGTACTGTAATGAACTCATTATTTATTTATATTAGTGTTAAACCTACTGTATTCCAACTTCTCTATGGATTATAAACTATTTATTAGCCATACATTCATCAAAATAAGCAAACAACACACGCAAAACAGAATCTGTCAAAAACAGAACGGTCTGTAGAAATCTGTAACTAACGCAAACTTCTGGAACTCTAAAATTTCTACCAAAATAGGAAGTCCTGGACAATTTGTTTATTGAACAGAAACAAAAAGAATCAACGCAAAATTACGTTTCTGTGATTTAACAAAATTATATTTGTTCGCGCAAAGTTTCTGTTTTTCAGCAGAATCAAATCAACTATCATCGTAGGTTATCCTATAGGTTCTACTTGGCACACACACTAATTAAAAGATAAAACCACATTCAAACATAGGCTATATGGATTATTTATTCCTAAACAGAAGCAAAAACAAAAAAAACAAAAATAAAATTGGGTTGCCTCCGAACAAGCGCTATCGTTTAACGCCCCTAGCTAGGCATAAAAGCAAGGATAGATCTAGGTATTGCCATCTTTGGTAGGCAATCCATAAGTGGCTCTCATGATAGATTCATATGGTAATTTTATTTTATTTCTAGGGAAGTGTTCCATGCCCTTCTTTAAGGGAAATTGGAATCTAATATTCCCTTCCTTCATATCAATAATCGCACCAATCGTTCTAAGGAAAGGTCTACCAAGAATAATAGGATAAGAAGGATTGCAATCTATATCAAGAACGATAAAATCTACGGGCACATAATTCCTATTTGCAACAATAAGAACATCATTAATTCTTCCCATATGCTTTTTAATAGTGGAATCCGCAAGATGCAAGTTTAGAGAGCAATCATCAAAGTCACGGAAATCTAGCAAATCACACAAAGTTTTGGGAATAGTAGAAACACTAGCACCCAAATCACACAAAGCATGAAAATCATAATCTTTAATTTTAATTTTAATAGTAGGTTCCCACTCATCATAGAGTTTTCTAGGGATAGAAACTTTCAACTCAAGTTTTTCTTCATAAGATTGCATCAAGGCATCATCATATATGATGTCAAAGATCTAGAAACTCCAAATTCTTAGAACGCCTTCTAAGTAAAGGAAGATCATATTCAGTTTCATCAAGATTCATATTGCAAAACAAAGATTTAATGGGGGACACATCAATAACTTTTAGATCTTCATCTTGATTTTCATAGGAATTCGGTTTAGCGGCCATCTTATTGACTAAGGTAGCTTGCATATCCGAAATTTTAGCGGTCATCTTTTCAAGACGAGCAATTTGGGCTCTTATACCATCAAATTCTTTAGACATATCATCGAGTTCTTTATTCATATAACTCATAAAACCTTTTTGTTCCTTAAGCTCGTTTCTAAAGAAATTATTATGCTCAAATTGCAAAACCATAAACTTTCTGACATTGCTTTCGATCTCCTCTAGCCTTTTAAGGTGAAGGTCACCAAATCTAGGTAGATCCATCACGACAAGCAAGCAACTAACACGCGAGCAAACAAACGGACAAGGAAAAGGCAACTGAAAAAGGCAAACGGGAAAGAGAGGAGGAGATTGGGAAAGAGAGGGCAAATAAAACGGCAAGGGTGAAGTGGGGGAGAGGAAAACGAGAGGCAAATGGCAAATAATGTAATGCGAGAGATAGGGATTGTGATGGGTACTTGGTATGGTTGACTTGCTCTTGCGTGAGCCTCCCCGGCAACGGCGCCAGAAATTCTTCTTGCTACCTCTTGAGCACTGCGTTGGATTTCCCCGAAGAGGAGAGGATGATGCAGCAAAGTAGCGTAAGTATTTCCCTCAGTTTTTGAGAACCAAGGTATCAATCCAGTAGGAGACCACGCACAAGTCCCTCGTACCTACACAAAATGATAGCTCCTCGCAACCAACGCGATTAGGGGTTGTCAATCCCTTCACGGTCACTTACGAGAGCGAGATCTGATAGAGATGATAAATAATATTTTTGGTATTTTTGGTATATAGATGCAAAGTGAAAAGTAAAAGGCAAAGTAAAAACAAAGCAAGTAATAAAGTAATGGAGATTGATATGATGAGAATAGACCCGGGGGCCATTGCTTTCACTAGTGGCTTCTCTCAAGAGCATAGATATTCTACGGTGGGTGAACAAATTACTGTTGAGCAATTGTAGAATTGAGCATAGTTATGAGTATATCTAGGTATGATCATGTATATAGGCTTCACGTCCAAGACAAGTAGATCAAAACGATTCTGCATCTACTACTATTACTCCACTCATCGACCGCTATCCGGCATGCATCTAGAGTATTAAGTTAAAAACAGAGTAACGCCTTAAGCAAGATGACATGATGTAGAGGGATAAATTCATGCAATATGATAAAAAACCATCTTGTTATCCTCGATGGCAACAATACAATACGTGCCTTGCTGCCCCTTCTGTCACTAGGAAAGGACACCGCAAGATTGAACCCAAAGCTAAGCACTTATCCCATTGCAAGAACTACCAATCTAGTTGGCCAAACCAAAAGGATAATTCGAAGAGACTTGCAAATATAACTCAATCATACATAAAAGAATTCAGAGAAGATTCAAATATTGTTCATAGATAAGCTGGATCATAAACCAACAATTCATCGGTCTCAACAAACACACCGCAAAAAGAAGATTACGTCAAATAGATCTCCACGAGAGAGGGGGAGAACATTGTATTGAGATCCAAAAAGAGAGAACAAGCCATCTAGCTACTAGCTATGGACCCGAAGGTCTAAAGTAAACTACTCACACTTCATCGGAGGGGCTATGGTATTGATGTAGAAGCCCTCCATGGTGGATGCCCCTTCCGGCGGAGCTCCGGAACAGGCCCCAAGATGGGATCTCGTGGATACAGAAGGTTGCGGCGGTGGAATTAGGTTTTTGGCTCCTGTTCTGATTGTTTGGGGATACGTAGGTATATATAGGAGGAAGGAGTATGTCGGTGGAGCAACAGGGGGGCCACGAGGCAGGGGGCGTGCCCTAGGGGGGCCCACCCTCGTGACCGCCTCTTTTGTTCCTTGGAGCAGGGTCCAAGTCTCCTGGATCACGTTCGGTGAGAAAATCACGTTCCCGAAGGTTTCAATCCGTTTGGACTCCGTTTGATATTCTGTTTCTTCAAAACACTAAAATAGGCAAAAAAACAGCAATTCTGGGCTGGGCCTCCGGTTAATAGGTTAGTCCCAAAAATAATATAAAAGTGGAAATAAAGCCCAATATAATCCAAAACAGTAGATAAAGTAGCATGGAGCAATCAAAAATTATTGATACATTGGAGGTGTATCATATATGGCTTCGCCGGTTAGCCAAGTGTGAGATGGTTCATGTGGTACTTGAGATCTGAGATGATGGCTTATCAGTATTCTAGTAGTTCATATCGTGATTATTAGTTGCTTCATTATGGTAGCTGTTAATTTAGTTAATCTGTTTAATGCGATGTTATTGTCTTGCCTTGATGCTTTTGGTTGTTGTGAGCTTGCAAGTACATTCAATGTACTGACCTGGCGTGTCATGCCAGATTGCAGGTTATGCCATGATTGCTAGATTGCTTGTTGTGGTTTCCGTTCATGCGAGCTAGATCATGTCCCATCTAGAGTCCCTGCGTTGTGGAGTTCACTACCTTCGTCGTTGTTCCGCTTCTAGAAGTATTCCACTGCTTCCATTTGTTCCGCTGGTAGCATAGAGCAAGTGTAGTATTGCAGGCGTAATGTCGTCGTGCTGATTTGAACCTTTGTAACATCAAGCATGTGTATTTATCCTTTGTAATAAGAGCTGGTTTGTTCTATGTCAAGCAGTGTTGTATTCCAGAGACTTCTCCTCGGTCTCTGGGCTGGAATACGGGGCGTTTCGGTTTCTCTGAGCCAGGGTGCCATAGGCTTGGTATCAGAGCAGGTCTTGCTGTAGGACGCCCTAGTCAACACGAGGGGTAGAAATCAGTAGTATAGAGTCTGGCTTGTTTATTGCATGTGGTTGTTGCATTTGTTTATTGCATAGCATGCATATAGAATTATTATTTGTTACTAACGGTTTATCTGGTGAGTGTAGATGGCATAGGTTCGGATCCACTACAGCTCAGCCTCTACATTTCTCCAGTTCCTTTTTCTTTTGGTGTTTGGTGTCAGTTCTGTCCCAGCAGAGTGATGCCAAGTGATCCCGACACTGTTTGCAAAAATGGTGCGCAGGTATCATGCCGATGTCTTTCTTTTAGTCCCGTCTACCATTTCGGTGATGGACATGCTTCTATCCTGAATCGCTCTTTGATTTTGTCGTGTTGACAACCCTTAATGATCTTAGTTATCAAGAAAGGGCAATGTCAGCAGCCTTAGTTTTTCCCCGCAATCCTATTCTTGGACGAGTATGGATCTTTTTTCGTCCGCTTGATAATAATGTGGTTGCGACCTTCGTGTCCCATTACATGATTACCGAGTGTGTCCTCACCTCCGAGCTAGTCCAGGTTGCTACCTGGCTAAGCTAGCACTTGGTGTAGCACTGTGTACACCAATTCTCCCACACATTTATTCGTCCTCGTGCACATCGTCACAGCATGCTAGATCGTAGAACCAGAGATCCATAAGAGCCATCCTAGTCAAATACTTACTAGCTACACAAGTACCCATATCAAATAAATCTTCTATAACCCCATAAGCAAGCCACCCAAAGCACCAACAGATGGTTGACAAAGCCAAATAAAGATAAAACGACTGCTAACTCCAGCCAACCATGGGTCAGTGAAAGCTCCTTTTTATCTCTTTAATATAGATAAATTCATGTTCTCAAAACAGGCTTTCGCCCCGCTTTATAAATAAAGCAACCAACCCATCCACAAATTGAGTAGCAACATACCGACATCAATAGTCTGTTGGGGCGACAACACAAGCAAGCCCCAAAAAACATAAGAGAAAAGCAAGAAAAAGACCACCAAGTGGTCGTCACATCAACGGGTCGCCAGAGAAGCTAGTCGATGCGCCAAAGCATGTAGTGCGTCCAGCATCCTCCCTAGGAGCACTCGGTCTCATTGCCTAGCCAGTGGGTGCCAGTGCTATAAGAATGCAAAAAATTTGCAGAAAGCGTCAAAGGCTCATCACAAAAAGACCCTCTTGAACACCTTCTTATTATGCATCATCCATAGCGTCCAATTTAGTGTAGCAAAGATCTGCTAAAAGAGGCGTATTTTCCTTCCGGTCTGCACCGCAATGGCCTGGAGGAAGCTGACAAGATCTGCAGCCTCCCACTCATGTCTGAGGGACTCCCACACAAAGCTCCAAAGAGATCTAGCCATCATGCAAGAGAAGAGGATGTGGGTCCCAATCTCTAGAACAGCACACAAGGGGCACAACCCATTACCTGGGCAATGCCGCTTGAGCACCTCTATCCCAGAAGGGAGGCGACCCCTCAGTAGTTGCAAAACAAAAAATCTTCAAGGGGAGAGGCACCTTCCAAAGGGGCATGACCCACTCAATGTCGGTGTATGACATAACGTGCGGTATGCCGAAGCCACAGAAAAATCTCTCCAGGGATAAATGAGCCATTGCGCAGAATCCAGGTCATTCATCAGCACATGAGGTAGGGTCGCCTGTAAATTGGACCACTCCAACACCTCCGCTGGGCCAAATGAGGGACCAAACAAGATGTTCCATTGACCATTTTGGATCACCCTGGAGACCAAAAGCAACAGATTCACACAGATGGCAAACAAGTCAGAGAACCCCGTGCACAGAGGGGTTCCGTCCATACAACATCAAGCCAAAACATGGCCCCTCCGCCATTACCAACCGAGAAGGACAACCCAAGAAAATCTCATGCTTGATCTTCTGGATCGACCGCCAAAACTGGGAGCCCTCCATCGTCACAAGCTAGAAGCAGCACGCCCTGAAGGTACCTGGTCTGAAGAAGCTGCAGCCATAATCCCCCCTCCCCGCGGATGATCCGCCAAACCAACCGAACCATGAGGGCAACGTTCATCCGATGGGAGGCCAAGATACCCAACCCACCTATTTCCTTGGGCAGGAAAATGTTGGCCCACTTCACCATGTGGTACTTTTGTCGACCGATCATCGCTTGCCAGAAGAAGCGGGATAGGTCCTTATCGAACAAACTATGCACTCCATCCAGCAAGATATACATCCCGATATTATACATGGAGAGGCTAGAAAGATTAGAGTCAATCAAGATAGTATTACTTCCCTTGGAAGTAAACCGGCCACACCATGGTTCGGACCGCGCAACAACCTTCCCCATAAGAGGGTCGAACATGCTAAGAAACACCCTTGAGTCAGAGAGGGGCATCCCCAAATACTCTATGGGGAAAGCGGCCAACCTGCAATTCAGGTTTTCCATGATCCGCTGCTACTCAGACTCAGAATATCCCAGGATAATCACCTCGTTCTTGTCAAATATTAATCTTTAGCCCTAGCATTTCCTCAAAGCACAAGAGAAGAAACTTCAAGTTAACGATGTCCATGTCAGAACCCTCTACCATAATCATGGTATCACCCGCATACTCAGGTGAGTGACCCCACCCCAGGGATAAGGTGTGCAACTACCCCGCGTAGGTGATTGGCCGCCCTCGCGTTATCGAGGATGGTTGCAAGGGCGTCCACTACGAGGTTGAAAAAGAAGGGGAAATTGGATCCCCCTGGCTAACACCGCTCGAGGATGGAAAGAAAGGGACAACTCCCCACTAATTTTGGTAGCCATACTCCCGGTCCACACTAGTTGCATGATACAAGAGCATCAGCGATCATCGAACCCCTTGCACTCAAGAACCAGGCACAAGAAGAACCAACCAAGACGGTCATACGCCTTCTGGAAGTCCAGCTTCAAAAAGACGCCACTCATCCGGCACCTGCTAACCTCGTGGACAATCTCATGAAGGGCCAAGATCCCATCATGGATGCATCGACCCTTCAGAAACATGGATTGGAAGGGGTATGCGATACACTCCACAATATGTGCAACACGCAAGGCACATACCTTCACAAAAAGCATCTCAAGAACATTAATACCCATTGCCCCAACTACTTTGGGGATCAGGGTGATGACTCTAAAGTTCAAACAGGCCATGTACAGGGTCCCAATGTAGAATTCATGGAACAAATTCATGATCACCGGTCGAAGCCCGGGCTAGAACTTCTAGAAGAAGGCCATCGGCAAGCCGTCAAGTCCTATTGTAGATCCTGTCTTCATGGATGTGATCGCTTCACCGGCCTCCTGTAGCAAGAAAGGGAGTGTCATCCAACCATTCTCCTCGCCGGTGACCCTGGCCTCAGTTGGCCAAAAGACGACAGCCAAAGACATCCCATCTGGGGGGTGCAGTGAAGAGCTCTTTATAGAAGGAGTACATGTGAGCACTAATCTCATTCGGGTGCTCGAGAAGCATCTCCCCATCCATAGACATGGGATGTAGAACTTCCACTGGTGACCATTTGCAATGGTCTGGAAGGGTCCAATATTCGCATCCCCCAACCATTTCGGCCCCCCTTGACACTACCAAGAGAGCTCCCCCCTTCGTATATCTCCATCAGCGAGGCTTCCAGGGAGTATCGCTGCATCCACTTGTCAGCCGAAAGACCAACATTATCGGCTATCACATCTAGAGCCTTAATCTGGTCTAACAGGTCCCCCAATCCTCTAGCATTCCAAAAGATACTAGCCATAAAACACTTTATATAATCAGGTATCATTACCAACACTACAACGATATGATATCCAATTTCTGCATTTTTCCTCTCCCTACATTTTTTCTATCCTATGTTCAATTTCATAAGACGCGACATCCAATTTCTATATTTTGTACTGTATCTTTTCATATTCGAACTTTAATATAAATCTGATGTCAATTCTTTAGGGTTAGAAATCTGATGACCTCAGGTACGTTGGATCCTGATTGAATGCATGACAATTATTCGCTGCAGCATGAAAGTTTTTTGCGTATGAAAATTGGCAAAGTCTCATCTAACTTCTATACTACTCCCATGAGTATCTGCATAAAAGAGAAAATCCGCATGAGTATCCGCGTAAAATCTAATGGTGTAGGAGTTAGATTAGACATAGTTATTTCTGGTCTGGAAAAGAGCTAGACACCATTTTATTTCTAGTTGGACAGTGCTTCGGTAGAGCCCCCCCCCCCCAACAAAATGTAGAAGGACAGAATGGTCATACTGAGGAAACGTATACCCACCTCTTATTGTACCATACAGGCCGACGTACGTGTACCCGCCCGCATGCAGAAAAAAAGCCGTCGCACGTCTACGGGAAAAAAGGTTGCTGCACGATCTTGTCGCCCACCCAGCGATCACGCTCCTCCCATTCCATTTTTCTGACTAGCAGATCGCCGTTGTCCCAACCCCGTTCGACGCAGCATCTCACCGTCCTCGTCTGACGCTGCAGACGTGAATGGCCCGATGTCCGACGCCACCTCTGCCGCGCCTGACCGTGCTGGCGTCTCTCGCCATGGATCCGGCCAAAAATCTCGTGCCTTCCTCGTCTTGCACATTGCCATTGGCTAGAATCAAGACATAGACCCGTGCCTGAAGGCCCGCCATCCTACGTCGGCAACGTCTACACCACGGCCCAAGGTTTGCCATCTAAACCTAGCATGATAGATGGAAGTGATGAGTTCATGTAGTGACTTAGGGTTTAGGGTTCATGTAAACATCCTGCCGTAGCGCCGCCTCCACGGAGGACCGCATGATGTAGAGCACTAGTGTTGCACTTGGGCATGATCCACTGGACAAAACATAATAGACGATAAATTTTCAATGTTGTGTAGGTTTGTGAGTTAGGCGTGTTGACATGGACGAGCAAACCGCTTTCATGGGGGATGAGAATGATACTGATAAGGTGACTCAGACTGATAACGATATTTTTAATGAAGATGATGACAACAGCGACAACGATTCATGCTCGTCATATGATATATTACCTCCGGAGGATTTTGATAATAATGAACATGGCGTGAATAGTGAAAACATAAGTGGCGTATATTTTGATTTCATTTGTGAATTTGCAAAGTATGGCAAGGCTAACTATTTATCTATGTTTACAAATTTGCAAGAAGATGTGGATGTTGACAATGTGCAAAATACTTTCCAGGAATCATTCGCAGATAACTTGAGCCAGGTTCGTTCATACAAGTTGTACATCACACAATTGTATGAATTAAATGATAGTAATTGACATACTTTCATAGGAATTTTGTAGGACGAGTCAGTCCTAGCGGTGATCACGATGAGGAAGAGATGGACATTAAGGAGGCTCGAAGGAAGCAGCAGATGTTGGAGACACATTGGAAGGTCATGGCTATGACATTTCAGTCGCAGGGGGTTGCGTACATATTCTACAATAATCACGCCAAAGAGCTCGGGTTTAACATCAGGAAACAGAAGGTAAAACAAGGTGCTTCAGGAATGATATGGTATCGGCAGTTTCTTTGCTCCAGTGCAGGGAGAAGGCAGAGTAAATTCATAACCATGGAGGCCCGCAAGCCTAGGCTTAGACCAGAGACTCGTTGCCATTGCGGTGCACATATGGCAGTGAAGCTAGACACAGAATGTGGCGTTTGGTTCGTTGCGTCATTCGTGGATGATAACAACCACGGGATGGCTCATCCCGACGAGGTTTTTTTTGTGGTCACACAGACGGATTGGAGATAGCAAGAGGGAAAAGATATTGGCGATGGAATTGGCCGGGATAAGAAAGCATGTAATAATGGACAACTTCATCAGCAGGTATGGTTCATACGATAAGTGCAGGCTTATCAAGCAGGACATTTACAATCTGTGCTGCAGAGAGAAAATGAAGCTCATTGCAAAGGGTGATGCTGAGATGGCAGTTGGCATTATGAGGAGCAGGAAGGAGAAGGACCCTCAGTTTTTTCTGAGTATGTTCTTGATAAGGAAGAGCAACTGAAGAGTATGTTCTGCTGCAACACGCAGCCACGAATGGTCTATCAGGACTACGGAGATGTGGTCGTGTTTGACAACACATATAACATGAACATATATGGTATGTTGTTCATCCCCTTTTTCGAAGTTAACAACCACCGTTGCACCAGAGTATTTGGTTGTGCCATTGTTTCTGACGAGACAGAAGGGACATATGTCTGGCTGCTGCAGACATTTATGAAGGCAAACTGTCAGGTGAAGCCAAATTCAATAATCACAGATGGTGACACTGCAATGATCCAGGCTATTTGGACTATCCTTCCATATGTGTTCCATCATCTTTGCTCATGGCATGTCGAGAAAAATATGCAGAGGCACCTGTATTACAAGTCACTGGATGATTTGAGATCGCTCCTGTACTATGCCACCTCTCAAGCCAACTTTGAGCAGAGATGGACCGCTTTCTATGATAAATGGAAGACGGGTAGAACTGAAGAGTGGCTTAACATGATGTACATGAAGAGGAGACTTTGGGCAGCTTCATATCTTTCCGATGGTTTTTTTCTTGGTATGCGATGTAACCAGAGGAGCGAAAGCCTCAACTCCTGCCTTCACCTTCACCTAGACTATGGTATGACAATAGTTGATTTGGTAGTGAATTATGAGAACTATATAGTTCGCCTCCGTGAGAACGAGGCGTATGATGACTGCGAGGCACACTAGAAAGTACCACCGTCAGTTACTGAATATAAGGCCCTTGAGGAGCATGCTGCCACTGTATTCACACTTGCTAATTTCTACATCCTGCGAGATGATTTGCATAAGATGGGTCAGTTGGAGATATTTGAGACGCTCATGGGAATTAAGCGTCAGACATTCATGGTGACATGGAAGGATAACCACAGGTTCAGGTATAATGTTGTTTACGAACCAGGTAACTCAGAAGAAACTATAACATGCAGTTGTCTTAGGATGGTTCAGAAAGGGCTGCCATGCAAACACATTCTCTTTGTTCTCTATCATCTGAACATAACTAAAATACCAAATTGTTATGTCCTTCATTGGTTGTCCAAAAACACGAGACGGGTTGCCTGTGCAGCGGAAGAGTGATATGTTCGGACGGGGTTGGTCAGGGCCATTGGAGAGAGAATGGTATAGTCAAATAACCATAAAAACCGCAGAAGCTGCTCAAGTTGCTTGGACGTGACACAACCTGCGTTTGGTGTCTGATTTCTTTCATATCTTGCATGGGGCCCACATTGGGCATGCACACACCCTCACAAAAATTGGTTTCATTTCATGCATGTGATAACATAGCCCTTTTTGGTGGATTGATGACAATACGGGATTTGCACAAACAGGAAAGATATAGGATAGGCGCAAAGCCCCACCGTCCTAAAATGTAGAAGGGCTCCCCCTGGATGTGTGTTGTCTAGATAAGTGCTTTGGACTTCACGGCACAGATATCAGGATCAACGCTCCCCCTACATTTTAGAGACCAACTACCTAAGCAGGATATATGAGAGCAACATAGATAACAGGATAAGCATGCAACTCATAAGCTAGATAGACATAGATAATGATACTCGAAAGATAAGGTAGCATATGTCTCACACCATATGACTGGAACTTAGGCCTCACTGACACAAACCAGACACAAACCAAACAAGGAAAACTGCGAGAAAACACAGAAGACGGAAGGCACAACACAAATCCCTAAACTCTCTCCCACTTTGGCATCGAGACACCAAAAAGGAGAGGGAGTGTTGCTACGGCTCCAGGTGATAGCAAGAGAGGGACTCAAATATCAGGTCTCAGCGGGATCGTCTGCGCCACCATCGTCGGTCGGGAAGTGCTCGGCATCAGAATTGGTCCATGGGCAGTGCTGCTGAATCCACTCCTCCTCCTCAGTAAGCTGGTCCTCAGATCCACTGTTAACGGTGGCACCCAACTGACGCATGAGCTCCTTGTGACGACTACGGGCCTTCTTCTCACCCACATGAGTCATGTACTGACCGTGAGCCTCCATGCAGAACAGCTTCTTCATCTTGAGCTTGAGCTTCTTTGCCCAAGAGGGCTCTGCCGCAGAAGGCACATAGTCATCATCATCCTCAGCCTCAGCCTTAGCCTCCTCCTCGGTCTCCATGGCAGTAGCAGACGAAGGACCTCCAGATTTAGGGACCTGAGTGCCCCAGTTGTCCTTCTTCCTCAGACGCTTGACTTCGTGAGAAACCAACTCTCCGGTCTCTAGCATCACCTTGGGATAGACACGATCCCAGGCCTTCTCAAAAATCAGCATGATGAACGGACCATAAATCGGGCACTTGCGCTCGGAGATAGTAGATAAAAGCTCAGACCACATAACATGGGATATATCCAGGGACTCTCCGTTTTTTTGTTCCTTCTCACGCTGGCAGAAAAGAAGCATGTCCATGAGATAAGAATGAACCATATCCAGATTCCCGATGCAAGGGAAAAGAGTCTCACGGAAGACACGGTGAAGAATGTCCAGAAAGGCAGGCATCTCATAGTTTCCTTCTTTGTCTCAGGGTTGATCTTCAAAGTGCAGTAGGGCCATAGAGCTTGCTTGTGAGTGGAGGTGGTGTTGCGGTGTGGGCGAAAGCCGACAGGAGACGCAAGCCCTTGATCTTCCACCCCAATCAATTCCATGAACGCCTTCCACTTGATTGAAAGCAACTTGCAATTGGTCATCCAAGTCAGTGTCCTGTCCTCATCAGTCCCGAGATGAACCGTGGCATAGAATTGGGCCACAATATCAGCATCATAATCTTTGTTAAATTGCATGACACCAAGAATGTTTAGTTGAGTGCACATCTGAAGAGCTTCACCAAAGTATTCAGGATCCTTCTCCATATGGTCGGTGTCGATGGAGTGCATGTTAACAAAGAGGTTCTTCTTGGCCTTGAGTACATCAAAGAAGATGGCAAACCGAAACCTGTTCCAGAACGGACGGTTGACCAAAGTGGGATCTTGGTCTGCCTCATAGGGGTTGCGGCGACATCTTGCCCAGAACTCCTTGGCTTGCATTTCTGGCATAGTTTTGCTAGATTGCTTCGGCTTGACACCAGACTTCTTCTGGAATTGGGGTGGATGAGGAGCACTTGAGGAACCTCCTGCAGACTCAGTTGTGCGGTAACGCTTTGACGTGGCACGATCGGGGTTGATACACCGAGCCTGATGCTCAGGAAGCTCATCACCTGGAACCACACACAAGAACACGCAAACAACCAGAAAGAACGAGCATAAGCCACCAAACACAACCAAAAAGGATCACTGATTAGTAAGAGTATGGTGGAACCTGGTAGAGAGCGGTAGTACCGCGACCTGTGAGCGGCAGTACCGCTCCAAGCGGTAGTACCGCTCCGGAGGGAGCGGTAGTACCGCTTGAGACAGGGAACCAACAGTTTCCTACTATCATGGTCAGATCCGGCACTACCGTCCTACCAAATTCAAAAATACTTCTACCAAACACCAATCCAAACTGCCTAGATGCCTTCTCCATCCTACTCAAGCCTAGATTTGGCCAAAAATCTAGAGATGCAACTACTATTTCCCCTAAGATGCTAGATTGGAAATATATACAAGAAGAGAGAGGGAACAGGGGCAATACCGGCATCCATGGCAAGAGGACAAGGTGGGGATCGACTCCACCAAAGGAAATGGAGAGGAGCGCCCCGGAGAGGGAGATCCGCCGGAGCCCTCCCGCGGCGCCAGTTGCTGGAGAGACGAACAGAGCGTGGGGGCGAGCGAATGTGTATGGGGGAGAAGAAAACTCCCCCTGCCCCCGCCTCGAAGCGGAAGTACCACGCTGGTGGGCGGTAGTACCGCTTAGAGCGGTAGTACCGCTCACCACCAGCGGTAGTACCGCTCAGCAACCAACAGGCCCCTAGACACACGGCTCAAGCTCAAAAAGGAACAAAAAACACAGCCAAGAAGGGGGAAAGACCAACATGGCCACAAACACACTAACAACAAACCAGAACACACCTCTTCAAGAGAGGGCGGTGGCAGAGGCCACCTATGTTTGAGTCAAGAGGTATGGCGTCGCGAATATTTTAACCTTGGACCCATGACCAAAACTCGTCCTTGAAGCACTAGTACCATAAAAATATGGTTAAAGTGAAAGACTAGATCAATTTATGCATAATGGGGGGAGGGGGAGTTCATTGAGAGAGCAACACTCCCCCTATGTCCATGCCTACATCTAGACTAGACAACAAGTAGAGTGAGGAGGGGTGTGCACGAGCTCAAGTCACATTGCTCGAATCAATGATATTTAGCTCATGCCTTAACTCGCGAAATCTTGCTTCATCCAAGGGCTTCGTGAAAATATCTACAAGGTTATCATGAGTGTTGACACACTTGAGCTTGATCTCCCCTCGCCTAATGTGATCCCGGATGAAGTGATACCGAATCTCAATATGCTTCATCTTGAAATGTTGCACCGGGTTGAGAGAAATCTTGATGGCACTTTCATTGTCACACCAAAGAGGCACTTTGTCACAAATGACACCGTATTCCTTTAAAGTTTGCCTCATCCATAAGAGTTGTGCACAACAACTACCGGCCGCCACATATTCCGCTTCGGTGGACGAGAGAGACACACAACTTTGCTTCTTGGAAGACCAACTCACCAAAGAGTAACCAAGAAATTGGCACCCTCCGAAAGTGGACTTCCTATCCACCTTGTCTCCCGCCCAATCAGAATCCGTAAATCCTTCAAGCTTGAAGTTTGCTCCTCTTGGGTACCAAAGGCCAAAGTTTGGGGTATGAGCCAGATATTGAAAGATTCGCTTGACTACCACAAAATGGCTTTCCTTTGGTGCGGCTTGAAACCGTGCACACATACCCACACTCAACATGATATCCGGTCTAGATGCACAAAGATAAAGCAAGGATCCAATCATAGAGCGATATACCTTTTGATCCACCGCTTTACCATTGGGATCGATGTCAAGTTGGCACTTGGTAGGCATTGGAGTAGAAGCCAGCTTGACATCACTTAGCTTGAATCTCTTAAGCATGTCTTGAGTGTATTTGGCTTGGTTTATGAAGGTACCTTCTCTTCTTTGTTTGATATCAAAACCAAGGAAGAACTTCAACTCTCCCATCAAAGACATCTTGAACTTAGAGGTCATGAGAGCAGCAAATTCTTCATTGAAAGCTTTGTTAGGGGAACCAAAGATAATATCATCAACATATAGTTGGCACACAAACAACTCCCCTTTGACCTTCTTAGTAAAAAGAGTGGGATCGATTTGCCCAACTTCAAATCCACGATCTTGTAACAACTCGGTAAGGTGGTCATACCACGCATGTGGGGCTTGTTTAAGGACATAGAGTGCCTTATCGAGTTGATACACATGATCCGGGAAGTAAGGATCCTCGAACCCAGGGGGTTGCTTGACATAAACCAACTCATTAATAGGACCATTAAGAAAAGCACTTTTCACATACATTTGTTGCAACTTAAAGTTGTGATGGGAAGCATAAGCAATCAACAAACGTATGGATTCAAGACGAGCAACAGGAGCAAAGGTTTCACCATAGTCGATACCCTTGACTTGGGAGTAGCCTTGTGCTACCAATCTTGCCTTGTTGCGAATGATGTTCCCATGAGCATCTTGCTTGTTCTTGAAGATCCACTTGGTTCCAATGACGTTGTGGTTCCCCGATGGCCTTGGCACCAAGCTCCACACCTTGTTGTACTCGAAGTTGTTGAGTTCTTCATGCATGGCATTGAGCCAATCCGAGTCTTCGAGCACCTCATAGACCTTTTGGGGTTCAACACAAGAGACAAATGCGTGATGTTCACAATAGTTTGCTAATTGTCTACGGGTGCTTACCCCCTTTCTTAGACTTCCAACCACATTTTCCATGAGATGGCCTTTGGTGGTGAGCTTGGAAGCAATCTTCGCGGCACGACGCTCTAATTCCTCCTCGGATGTGGAAGGAGGAGGGTTAACTTGATTATCTTGAGCGCCGTCTTGAGCTTGTTCTTGATCTTGAGCTTGCTCATGATCTTGAACTTGCTCGAGGGGGAGAACTTGACCTTGGGCATCAATTGGAGGTTCACCAACATCTTGAGATTGATCTTGCCCTTGGTCTTGTTCACGAGGTTGAGGGCCTACACTTTGTTCTTCGGAAGCGTGGGGGTCTTGAGTAGGTGAAGGCTCCACTTGAGTGGAGCATTGTCCTTCTCCTTCAGCCACAAGGGGTTCCTCAATGGGTAGAATATGACCAATACCCATTCTTCTTATGGCTTGGGGAGGAATTTCAGCACCTACATCACAAGTACCACTTTGCTCCACTTGGGAGCCGTTATTTTCGTCAAACTCCACGTTACACGTCTCCTCAATGAGTCCGGTGGACTTGTTGAGAACACGGTAAGCATGAGAGTTTGTAGCATAACCAACAAATATGCCCTCATAAGCTCTAGCCTCAAATTTAGACAACCGAACACCTTTCTTGAGAATGAAACACTTACACCCGAACACCCGGAAGTACTTGAGATTGGGCTTGTTTCCGGTGAGTACCTCATAAGGAGTCTTGTTCAAGCCTTTGCGGAGATAGAGCTGATTGGATGCATGACATGCGGTGTTGATGGCTTCGGCCCAAAAGTTGTATGGAGACTTGAACTCGGCCATCATGGTCCTTGCCGCATCCATCAACGTCCGGTTCTTCCTCTCCGCAACACCATTTTATTGAGGGGTATAAGGTGTAGCATATTGATGCTTGATCCCCTCATCACTAAGAAATTCATCCAAGGTGTAGTTCTTGAACTCTGTGCCGTTGTCACTTCTTATTGTCAATATCTTTGCATTATGTTGACGTTGAGCTTCATTTGCAAAGTCGATGACGGTTTGTTGAGTCTCACTCTTCCTCTTTAAGAAGTATACCCAAGTGTATCTTGAATAATCATCCACAATCACCAAGAAATACTTTCTACCCCCAAGACTATCAAAGTATGGAGGTACAAAGAGGTCCATGTGAAGGAGCTCCAAGGGTCTCTTCGAGTAGATGATAGTCGTGGGAGGGTGAGTCGTCTCATGTAGCTTTCCTTTGATACAAGCACTGCAAGCACGATCTTTGGCAAAACTAACATTTGTTAGTCCACGGACATGGTCCCCCTTGAGGAGACTTTGCAAAGATCTCATATTGACGTGGGCTAGACGGTGATGCCAAAGCCATCCCACATCAACTTTAGCCATTAGGCATGTCGCGGTCTTAGTGGGTTGCTCCGAAAAGTTAATCACATAGAGACCATTCTCGACATGCCCAACAAAGGCTACTTTAAGAGTCTTGCTCCACAAGAGGGCCACGGTATCAATATCAAAGAAGGTGGCAAAGCCCATGAGTGCAAGTTGACGAACAGAAAGTAAATTGAATGCAAGGGACTCAACAAGCATGACTTTCTCGATCGTTAGATCATGAGAAATGAAAACCTTGCCAAGACCCAATACCTTAGAATGTGAGGCATCACCCCACTCGACATTGGTGGGCATAGATGGGATCTTTTGCATGTCCACCACCAAGTCCTTGCTCCCGGTCATATGATTTGTTGCTCCACTATCGAGCAACCATGATCCCCCAC
Organism: Triticum dicoccoides; assembly: GCF_002162155.2. Taxonomy (NCBI): domain Eukaryota; kingdom Viridiplantae; phylum Streptophyta; class Magnoliopsida; order Poales; family Poaceae; genus Triticum; species Triticum dicoccoides. The sequence continues at coordinate 467,467,205 of NC_041385.1, read as the reverse complement.
CGGAAGCAAACACCTACAAGAGATCAATGCTTGGTTTTAGGTACCCATTTAGTAATGGGTCCTTTGATGTTAGTAACAAGGGTCTTAGGAACCCAAATAGACCATTCAATGTACTCATAAGAAGAACCAACAAATTTAGCATAAACATGCCCATCACTAGCACGGCACAACACATAAGAGGGGTTAAAGTCGTCGGCTTTGTTGGGAGAGATGGCCTTGCCCTTTTTGGCTTCACCACTCTTCGCATTGTTCTTCTTCTCCTTAGGAGCACCCTCTCCCTCCTTCACAAAAGTTTTCTTAAGCGGGGGAGGTCGTTTGGTCTTGTTATTCCTCTTCTCATTCTTCTTCTTGTTCTTGGACTTGAGTGAGAACCCAACTCCCTCCTTGCCCACAACTTCCTTTTGATTGCTCAAAAGGTCATTTAGGTTATTCTCACCTTGTATGCATGACACAAGACCTTTCTCTAGTTGTTCCTTCAACTTGGCATTCTCCTCCACAAGATGCACATGCTCACAACACGGATTAGTAGCATTTGCATTATCAATTAAGACCAAGTGAGGAAATGTGGCCTTTTCCTTGGTTAGCTTAACTTGGAGTTGAGCATGAGACTCCTTGAGGTTTGCATGAGCACCTTTCAAGACCTTATGGGCCTTGTCAAGTACATCAAACTCCTCCTTGAGTCTAGCATGATCAACCCCAAGTTTAGCCTTCTCGGAAGTTAGTACACGAGACACAACAAGAGCATGATCAAGATCTTTCTTTAATTTGGCATGGTCATCGTTGTGTGACTCCTCAAGAGCCAAACGATGCCCACGCTCTTCCTCAAGAGCATTAGAGAGATCCGATATCTCATCGGCATAGTCATGACTATGACCTTCCATCTTAGAGATGGTTTCTTCGTGAGCCTCGATCATGTCATTGGCTTCACCAAGTTGTTCCAAGAGAGCAACGAAGTGCTTCTTAGATTTGCCCTTGAGCTTACTCATGAAGGAATCAAATTCATTTACCTCCTCATTAGACCCCTTACCATCATCAAAGCCAACTGTCGAAGAAGGATTAGGAATAATGGTGGTTTTGATGTTGGGGGTTACCTTGTTGGTGGCTTTAGCCATGAGGCACTTGGCGGTGATGTTCTCGTTGGGTGAATCGAAGAGAGACACCCGGGGAGTTGTGGCATTGGCAACGGATGCCATAGCCATTGCTTCACTATCTTCATCATCATCGTCATCCTCACGGTATTCTTCTTGAACTACCAACCCGCGAGTAGGAGTCTTCTTGGTGAAGTTGTTCTTGTTGGGGAAGGACTTGGCTTTGTCTTTTCGGATGAACTTGCCACCATTGTCTTCCCGCTTCTTGTAAGGACAATCCGCAACGAAATGGCTCACATTGCCATAGTTGAAACAAGTTCTAACTCGTTTCTTGCCCTTGAGGCCACTTGAGTTGTTCTTGTTGAAGTTGGGTCCTGTATTCTTCTTGCTCAAAAATTGTCTTGAGGCAAGAGCCATGTGCTCATGATAATCATATTTCGCGTCTTCGGGGTTGCTCTCCTCATCTTCCTATTCTTCCTCTTCTTACACACTAACCTTGGCCTTCAAGGCAAGGTTGGGCTTCTTTGCCCTTTGAGAACGGAGCACCGCGTTGTCGGCGGTCTTGTCCAAGATGCTCATTGCAACAAACTCATCCAACACTTCACTTCAGGTCATGGAGTGGAAGTCCGGTCTTTGACGAATGATGGAGGACATGGCCTTGTTGTAGGGCATCATGGCCTTGAGAAACTTGCACTTGATCCAATTGTCATCCGTGTCCTTGCTCCCATGATTTCGGAGTGCGACCGCGAGTTTGGTCACTCTTCGAAAGAGCTCACGAGGTTCTTCATCTTCTTTCATTGCAAACTCATCGGCTTCATCTTGCACCACTTCATAGTTGGAGTGTTGAATGCTAGAACTTCCTCGGTAGAGAGACACAACACATTGCCATGCGTCTTTAGCCATGCCATGAGGTCGAAGGTGAGGGAGATCTTCGGGAAGGATTGCATCTTGGATGATGAAGAGAGCACTCTCATTGAATTGATTATCCACGGCTTCTTGAGGGGTGCAGTTGCTTGGGTCATGTGGATAGAAACCTTCTTCTATAATTCTCCAAAGATTAGTATTCACATGTTTTAAATGACGCTTGAAACGATAAACTCAAGCATCAAAATCCTCATTTTTCACAATCTTGGGAGGAGGACCGGCATGATTTAAATGAGTAGAGGGAATCGGTCCACCATAAGTAGGAGGTTCCACATGGGAAAAGATGTCGGTGCCATTTCTACCGCTAGTAGAAGGACCCTTTTCACTATTAGCTTCCCCCTTGTCGGAGTTTGCATCCGTCACCTTATTAGTGGGATCACCCACTTTCATCGGCGAGGTGGATAGTTTAAGTCCTTCTAGGAAATCAGTAAACATGCTTTTAACCTCGGTCGTCATGGAGGTTTTCAATGTGTCTAAAGCCACATTGAATTCCTCACGTGAGACGGAGGTTCCCCCATCGGCCGTAGACGAGATAGGATTCACACCGGAGTGCTCCTCCGCACCGTCGTTGGTGTCAACCATACTCTTCGGACGGCAAAGTCCTTAATAAAGAGACGAGGCTCTGATACCAATTGAAAGGATCGATACGGTTGACTAGAGGGGGGTGAATAGGCAACTAACAATTTTTAAGCTTTTCTTTAACAATTTAAACCTTGCGACAAAGTAGGTTGTCTAGATATGCAACTAAGTGGACAACCTATATGATGCAATGACAACTAGCACACAAGCAAGCAATAGATACAACACAAGTAAGCTTGCAAAAGTAAAGGCACGAAATAACCAAGAGTGGAGCCGGTGAAGACGAGGATGTGTTACCGAAGTTCCTTCCTTTTAAGGGGAAGTACGTCTCCGTTAGAGCGGTGTGGAGGCACAATGCTCCCCAAGAAGCCACTAGGGCCACCGTAATCTCCTCACGCCCTCACACAATGCGAGATGCCGTGATTCCACTATTGGTGCCCTTGAAGGCGACGACCGAACCTTTACAAACAAGGTTGGGGCTATCTCCACAACACTTGGAGGCTCCCAACAACACCACGAAGCTTCACCACAATGGAGTATGGCTTCGAGGTGACCTCAATCGTCTAGGGTGCTCAAACACCCAACAGTAACAAGATCCGCTAGGGATTAGTGGGGGGAATCAAATTTCTCTTGGTGGAAGTGTAGATCGGGGCCTTCTCAACCAATCCCGAGCAAATCAACAAGTTTGATTGGCTAGGGAGAGAGATCGGGCGAAAATGGAGCTTTTGGGGGAAGAGGTAAGTCAACTTTGGGGAAGAAGACACCTTTATATAGTGGGGGAAACAATCCAACTGTTACCCCCCAAACAGCCACGCACAGAGCGGTACTACCACTTGGGCAGGGCGGTACTACCGCTGATAAGCGGTACTACCGCTCCCTCCCAGCGGTACTGCCGCACTGATGAGGGATACAGGGTCCTGGCCCCAGAGCGGTACTACCGCGGAAGTATTGGCGGTACTACCGCTTGGAGCGGTACTACCGCCACTACTGCCGCTACTAGTACCGTAAAACCCGACACAAAAAACAGCGGTCGAGAATCGAGGCGGTAGTAGCCCGGAACCACTGTGGTACTATGGACGAAGTTCGCAAGCGGTACTACCGCTCGGGGAGCGGTACTACCGCTTGATGTGCTTCGGCGGTACTACCGATGAGGACCGCGGTACTACCGCTGGGACAGGACAGGCAGGCACAGATAGGAAAGATAGCTCCAATGAAGCGGAAAGAAGCATCGGGTGTGATAAGGATGTGTACGTGTTGATTCCACCCTAGCCTTACCAAAGCGGATCCCCTCTTGATAGTACGGTGACTCCTACGAAACTAGACCACCAGCAGAGAAACGAAGGAGCTACACCTTCTTGAATAAAACACCAAGGGGAAGTAATCATCTCGTGCCAAAGGATGAATCTCTGAAAGAACTCAATGCACACGATTAGTCCGCAAAAGCATTGTCAACAATCACCAAAACATCTTGGGGATAAATATGCCCTTACACCCACGATGACACATAGAGAGGGGATGTCTAGCGATGCTCCAATGGAGTTCGGCGAGCATAAAGTGGAGACCCACGCGAGGGAGACGGATCTCTTGGTGGTGTACACCATCGACCCGGTCGTGGTGGACAACTACATCAATACCGTTGAGCAGTTGCTTGTTGGAGACAAGTACAAGGTGGTCGGCATCAACCTCCAGTAGACCGACGGTAGTCCCAGCATAGATCAGAAGGTTGTCATCGCCTAGTTGTGCATGCGCCATCATGTCCTCATCTACCACTACTACATGGCTAGAGAGCCTTGCGACCGTTTCAACAGGTTTGTCAATAGCACCGACTACAAGTTCGCCATGGTGGAAACCACCGACGATGTAAAAGCGCTCAGTGTTACAGGCTTGGCCTGCGAGAACCTTGTCGAAATCCCTGACCACTACAGGGTCTGGGGCAGCACGAAGAATGACTCTATGGTCAAACTCGCCTCGGCCATTATCGACCCCTAGTACAAAAAGATGAAGCAGGATGCCCAAAGAACAAGTGTTGTATCCTGGCATAGGGCCTGAATGCGGCGACTGGATGAACCTCACCTCAGGTTCGCGGCCAAGAGCGTGTACACATGCTTCGAGATGCACATGCGGATCGTTGACATGAGGAAGTGCCTCGTTACCCAAATAGACAAGCCCGGATCGAGCCACAAGCAGAGCAAGCGTCACAAGAAGTAGATGATGATCAGATGATCGTTTATGCTAGTTAATCATGCATGTAACATATAGTTTACTTTATTGATGTGTGGAAGTGTCATGTGTGTAGTAGCCACCTATGAAATTATGCATGTAATAGTTTACTTTTGTGTGTGCAAATGCCATGGTTGTAGTAGCCACCTATGTAATTGGATGTTTAATTTGGTTAATCATGCATGTAATATATATGTTGTTGTTCTGTGTGCAATCCCATCGCACAACACACACGTCTTATTAGCAGCAATCGTATGTGTTATTATTGGTCCTCGCACACATTTCTGATTACAGACCTGTTTGCCGCGTATCACACACATCTTGTTATATTGAACCGTTTATGTTCTCCTGTCTCAACAGAAACAGTTCATCCGCGTGAACCGCATGCCGTATATCACACACACCTTGATTTGGCTAGCCGTTTCTTTTATGTTGCCTAATCACAAACAGTTCATCCTAGTGAATTGTATGTTTTTATCGCACACAACTTCATCTGGCTGCCCATTTCTTTTGTTGCTCCTCATCGCAAACGGTTAATTGCACTGAACCGCATGCCCTACATCACACACGGAACTAAAATCTGAACCGTGTTTGATGCATCTGTCATCGCAAACGTTTTGCACCTTTTTTGATGGTTTTTTACACCATCGTTTGTGATTAATGCGTCGCACATAGTTTCGTCAAAGGGTCTCTGATCGTAGTATCGTGTTAGCAGCATCCTGCAGTAGTGTATACATCTCTTCTTTAAGAAATCCATTAAGGAATGCAGTTTTGACGTCCATTTGCGAAATTTCATAATTATAAAATGTGGCAATTGCTAACATGATTCTGACTGACTTAAGCATCGCTACGGGTGAGAAGGTCTCATCGTAGTCAACTCCTTGAACTTGTCGAAAACCTTTCGCGACAAGTCGAGCTTTGTAGATGGTGACATTACCATCAGCGTCTATCTTCTTCTTGAAGATCCATTTATTCTCAATGGCTTGCTGATCATCGGGCAAATCCACCAAAGTACACACTTTTTTCTCATACATGGATCCTATCTTAGATTTCATAGCCTCAAGCCATTTATCGGAATCTGGGCTCATCATAGCTTCTTCATAGTTCATAGGTTCATCATGGTCTAGTAACATAACTTCGAGGATAGGATTACGGAGGGAGTTCCGGACTAGGGGGTGTCTAGATAGCCGAACTATCATCATCGGCTGGACTCCAAGACTATGAAGATACAAGATTGAAGACTTCATCCCGTGTCCGGATGGGACTTTCCTTGGCGTGGAAGGCAAGCTTGGCGATACGGATATGTAGATTTCCTACCATTGTAACCGACTCTGTGTAACCCTAGCCCTCTCCGGTGTCTATATAAACCGGATGGCTTTAGTCCATAGGACGAACAACAATCATACCATAGGCTAGCTTCTAGGGTTTAGCCTCCTTGATCTCGTGGTAGATCCACTCTTGTAACACACATCATCAATATTAATCAAGCAGGATGTAGGGTTTTACCTCCATCAAGAGGGCCCGAACCTGGGTAAAACATCGTGTCCCTTGTCTCCTGTTACCATCCGCCTAGACGCACAGTTCGGGACCCCCTACCTGAGATCCGCCGGTTTTGACACCGACATTGGTGCTTTCATTGAGAGTTCCTCTGTGTCATCACCGATAGGCTCGATGGCTTCTTCGACCATCATCAACGACGCAGTCCAGGGTGAGAACTTTCTCCCCGGACAGATCTTTGTATTCGGCGGCTTTGCACTGCGGGCCAATTCGCTTGGCCATCTGGAGCAGATCGAAAGCTACGCCCCTGGCCGTCAGGTCAGATTTAGAAGTTTGAACTTCACGGCTGACATCCACGGGGACTTGATCCTCGATGGAATCGAGCCACAGCCGAGCGTGCCGCACTGTTGCGGCGAGCATGGTTTAGCTCTGCAGTCGGCCAGTGCCCTGGAGGCCGCACTCGAACCCGCTCCGATCTTCAATTCGGAGCCGGCTGCGCAGATCGAGGACGGACGACTAGACACCGCCTCGGGGGCTACAACCTCTACGGCGATAGAGCCGAACAATGACCTTGTCCCTCATGAAGCCCGTGACTCAGAGGCGCTGGACTCCTTGCCGGACTCCGAACTTCCCACGCCCCCTCCGATCGAATCCGATTGGGCGCCGATCATGGAGTTCACCGCAGCGGACATCTTTCAACGCTCACCTTTCGGCGACATCTTAAGTTCGCTAAAGTATCTCTCGTTATCAGGAGAGCCCTGGCCGGACTGCGGCCAGGACAGTTGGGATGCGGACGACGAAGAAATTCAAAGCCCACCCACCACCCAATTAATAGCCACTGTCGACGATCTAACCGACATGCTAAACCATGACTCTGAAGACATCGACGGTATGGACGACGATGCCGGAGACGATCAAGAACCAGCGCCTACCGGGCACGGGAAAGCCACCCCAACTCACAACGTATACATGGTGGATACACCAAAAGGAAGCGATAATGAGGAAAAACGGGACGTGGCGAAGGACAACTCCCCCAAAAAACAACCAAAACAGCGACGCAAGCGCCGCCCGAAGACCGGCCTCGATAAAAACGGCACCATACGGACCCGGCCCTAGAGCAGGGCGAAGCGGTGGATGACGCACATGTCAACAAGCAGCCAGCCGAGCATGAACTGGATAAACAACCCATCCCCGGCGAAGATGATCTCACATCACCAGAGCATACGAATCTTCATAAAAGGCTCGTCGCCACTGCAAGAAGTTTGAAGAAGCAAAAGCAGAAGCTCAAAACAGCGGAGGGCGCACTCAGAATGAGATGGAGCAAAGTACTCAACAGCGCAGATAAACATGACGCTAGTCACCAGACAAAGAGCTACCCGAAGCGCAAGTTGTTGCCTGAATTTGACGAGGAGGCCTTAGAGCCCCCGCAGTCAAAAAAGAAAGAAGCCACCTAGCCGGATAGACGACCAGATGACAGGCCAAGAGCAACAAGGGGCGCCGCACACAAGCCGGCACACGATCAGCATAAAGACCCTCGGAAAAAGGACGACCCAGTCAGGTCTATTTATGGGCCAAAAAATAAGACTCCAAGAAGCAACATAACCCGCCGAGCATTTGAAGACAACGGCACACCCAAATACAGGGGCGCCGCACACCCACTATGTTTCACCGACGAGGTACTGGATCATGGATTTCCAGCGGGATTCAAACCCGTAAACATAGAAGCATATGACGGAACAACAGACCCCGGAGTCTGGATTGAGGATTACATCCTACACATACATATGGCCAGAGGAGACGATCTCCATGCCATAAAATACCTACCCCTCAAGCTCAAAGGGCCAGCTCGGCATTGGCTTAAAAGCCTCCCAGAAAATACCATTGGAAGTTGGGAAGAGCTTGAGGATGCGTTTCGAGCAAATTTTCAGGGGACCTATGTCCGTCCTCCGGATGCAGACAATTTAAGTCACATAACTCAACAGCCCGGAGAATCAGCACGCAAATTCTGGAACAGGTTCCTCACTAAAAAGAACCAAATAGTCGACTGTCCGGACGCTGAAGCCTTAGCAGCCTTTAAACACAACGTCCGAGACGAATGGCTTGCCACACACCTCGGCCAGGAAAAACCAAGAACAATGGCCGCACTAACAAGCCTCATGACCCGCTTTTGCGCGGGGGAAGGCAGCTAGCTGGCTAGGTGCAGCACCAGCGACCCGAGTACATCCGAAGTTAGGGATGGAAATGGGAAATCACGACGCAGAAAAGATCAACGCCGGAATAAGGAAAATGGCCCGAATAGTACGGCGGTCAACGCCGGATTCAGAAGCTCTCGGCCGAACAACAAAACACTGCCCCTCAAGGACAACAGTGACGAGCTATCCAACCTAAATAAGATTCTGGACAGACTATGTCAAATACATGGTACCTCCGGGAAGCCTGCAAACCATACCCACAGAGATTGTTGGGTCTTCAAATAGTCCGGCCGACTTAATGCCGAACACAAGGGGCTCGACACACCAAGCGAAAGTGACGAAACCCAAAAGCAGCACTCCGGAAAACAGAAGACTTTCCCACTAGAAGTCAAAACAGTGAACTCACTTCATGTGATAACATGAAAAGACAGCGCGGCGCCTGCAATACTAGGACACCGCCCGCAGAATGGGGATAGACCATACCAAAATTCGCCATAGCAGCACTTCCTTCAAAGGAGTGACGCCAGGCCTTTAAGCCAATTATACAGGCTCTGTACCACTAGAGGTTGTGTTCGGTTCATCCGACAACCTCCGTCGCGAAAAGCTCACTATCCATCGCCCCATTCAAACAGTAGCCCTTAAGCACTACTGGGGCGCGCAGCTTTCGCAAGCCCTAACGCAATACCACATTACGCGTTTTTTACGCTTAAAAATGCCCGGTCAACATGGCACAATTTCATTAAAAAGTAACTCCGAGTGCTCCTCGACCACGGAGAACATGAGACTGCCTCGACAGCCACACACTAATCAGACCTTGCGGGTCAAAGCCCCTAAAAACAGGTCATTCAGACCTCGGACATGGTTAGGCGAGTCCGGCAAGGGGCTTCCCAGCCGCATATCCCCTTTATAAGGGGCTGCGTGTATAAATGATGAGAGCCAATAAAGCTCAATTTTCTTCCTTTTATTCTATTTTTATACAACCTCTGCACGATATTCCTTGGAAACTAAGTTCTTCTCTTTTACAGATGAAGCACATGCTACACCCGTCCAGGATACAGCACAACAGAGACACAGGCGCAGACGTGCAGCAGGGACCCGTTGCAAGGATTCTTTTCAGATTAAGACCTTGCATCAACCTTTCTTACTGTCTCTTGTTGATACACATCCCTCGGTTTCCTACCATAACCGAGGAGGAGGCTGGCGTTTTGGCATCGGCCGCGTCAGAAGTTCCCGCCTGAACCTGGACACTAGGGGCTTAGGGCATTGTTCTGCCCGGTATCATAAAGACCGAACACCTTAGGGAGTGTTCGGTGTCTCGAGTTAGGCCTTATATGCATCAGCTCCGAATCATGTCTTTGGTCAAATGTTGGGTTTGCCCGGCTCCTGTGTTTTGCTGCCTTACGTTCCGTATCATCGGCTAACGCGGCACCAGGAGAACTACTGCAATTGTGCCCCGGTTCGGTCGGGCGAGCACCTCAGTAGAGAAAGCCGAAAACTGACTGTCATGATATAGCGAGAGACTGGTCAACCACTCGATCGACCATTGGAATGTTTAGAATTCCTCCGCTTTGACGAAGGACCGCTTCCCGGTCAGGCACATACGCGCCCCAAAGTTCGGAGAGGAGCGGTGCCGCTAGGGGATATATAGTAGCCCCACATTTGAGCTCCTATGGCTAAGTGAAAGTGATAAAGCATTATAGTCCGGTTGCCTAGTTTGCTACGCTATCACCTCCCTAAAAGGACCAAGACGTTGGATTAAGTGTGAAAAAGCGCTTTTCTTTTTGCAAACACCCCCGCACCATGTGCGTGGGGGCTAAAGCCAAAGACTGCAACTTTCAGGTTATTCATACATATACGGCCGCACAGGAGATAGTTCAATACTTGAACACACAAGTATAAAAAGTTATTGCATTATAAACATGATCTCAGAAATCATACATGTCATTCAAACATAACATCTTTTGAGCACTGTGACTCTATTATACGAGTGCCCTGCAGGACTTCCTCAAAATAGTGCTCGGTGGGGAATCGGCTTTTGTCCGAACCCCGGGATGCAACAGCGGTGGCATCCATCTCCGCCCAGTATGTCTTACCACGGGCAAGAGCCATCCATGCACCTTCTATGCATGCCGACCGCTTCATCGCCCCAATACGCAGCACCGCCCCAAGGAATTGCTGCAACAAGCCAAAATAACTCTTCGGCTTGGGCCTTTTCGGCCACAGATGAGCGACCACATCCGTCATGGCAAGTCCGGACAATCTATTCAGCTCAGCCCACTCAACCAGCCGATCACTCAACGGAAGTGGACACTCCAGACGATGGAATTGAGACCAGAAAAGCTCTTCCATTTCATGATCCTCCTGGCTTCGAAAGTGCACGACTGCGTCCACCGCACTCGCTGCCAAGTCCAGATAAGGATCCTCCGCACCGTACAATCGGCCCAGCTGAGCATACTTCGGATCAGTGAACTTCCTACGCAGCATAAAGGGCTTTCCAGCCACAATGTCTCCGAACTGACGCAGTTCCTCCTTCATAGCCCGCATCGCACTGCGGGCATCCTTGGCTTCGGCGTCGGCCTTCTTCAGGTCCTCTTGCTCCGCTCGGCGTTCTCCTTCAAGAACCTCCAGGCGGTTGGTAGCAACTTTTAATTTCGTGGCCATTCCGGCCATCTCCTCCCTGCTTCGGCAGTGAGCAGCCTTCTCAGCTTCTAGCTCTTCCGCTGCCTTCGAGGCAGCCACTCGCTTTTTCTGGCTCACTCCTTGGCCCGAGCAAGTTCTGCTCGAAGGCCTTCCACAGCAGCAGCACTATCTGCATCAGGCATACAAATTGTAAGGAATGGGCGTCAGCTCCCTTACTAGGCGACCGCAGAGCAACCACATACCTTGTGACTCATCGAGTCGTTTATTGACAAGCGAGATGTCCGCATCCGCAACATCGAGTTGCCTCTTCAGCTCGGCAAATCCATCAGTCCGGCTGGCCACCGAACGTTTCGCCACCTGCATAGGAAAGGAGACAATCTATAACCGAGATTATGATCCTCGGCACGCTGCCGCTTTCGACAGCATACCAAGTCTCAGGGGCTACTATCTATACAGGGCGCACTTCATGTGCAAAACTGTCAAAAGGTATGTCATTTTTTGCGTACCTCAAATCCCGTCAGCAAACTTCCGACGGCCTCACACAACCCGCTTTCGGCGGACGAGATCCTCTCAATCACCATACCCATTAATGTGCGGTGATCTTCTGAGATGGACGCCCTCTTAAGCAAATCCTGCAGCTCCACCGGCCGTACTCCAATGGGTGCCGAACTCTCTGGCCCCGCCGGACTCGGGGAGACCCTCCGCGACGACACCTCAGGGTCGTCCACCTCGTGCGATGGGGCGGCAGATGGAGGCGTTTCGCTCTCCATCATCTCCGGACGAAGGTCTCCCGAAGATGAGCTGTGCTGAGATGGGCTGAGATCCGAACTACAAGGTGAAAACTTCGGTTACCCTTAGAAATTAAACAGGGATGTCCACTATTACAAAATTCCCCCTTTTTACTCACGGCTTGCTAGAGGGCTGATTCCTTCGAGGAGACAGTTCGGCCGGGGCTCTTCCCGGCACGGGACCTTCCGGTACAGATTTCTTTCCCCGCTTTGAGGCCTTGGCCTCCGGGTCTTCGGAAGCGGTCCTCTTCTCTACCTGGAAGGAGGGACTCTCGATTCCTCCCTTACTGAAAGCCTCCGTGGCTGAGGTGGTAGATCCCTTGTGTCCTCCTTCGCCCTCCTCCGAAGGTGCAACCTCTAACATCTTGATTAACATGGGATCCTGCGTGGTCTCAGGGAGGGGGGCCGGACACCGTATCAGTTTTGCTTGCGCTATCCACTCCTGTCCAAGGGATAGCTGGTTAAAAGGCAAACCCACAGTAAATAAATGGACGATGTGTCCGGACACAGGGCTACTTACTTGAGTATCCGGGCGATTGAAGCTTAGGCCAGCATCCTCGGTCAATTCCGGACGCATCTCTTGCGATCCGAAGAACAGTTTGTACATCTCCGCGGGTGTCAAACCCATGAAGTGTTGAAGAGCTCGTGGCCCCTCCAGATTAAATTCCCACAGGCAGAGTGGGCGACGTTTGCAGGCCAGTAGGCGCCGGATCAACATAACCTGTACCACTATGGCCAGATTGATCTCCCTTTCTTGGAGGCTCGAATCCGGTCCTGCAACAGAGTAACGTCCTTGGACGGCCCCCAGTCGCGCCCCTTGTTGACCCATGACGTCAGCCGCTGTGGAGGGCCCGAGCGGAAGACGGGCGGCAGCCTCTGCCTGCTGCCCCTGGGAGCGGTGATATAGAACCACTCCTGTTGCCACAAGCCGGGCTCCTCCTGAAAGGAGCCCTCGGACCATGGAGCATCGGCCCTCTTACTTATAACTGCCCCTCCGCACTCTGCCTGACGCCCCTCAATCATCTTCGGCTCCACATTGAAGGTTTTGAGCCACAAGCCGAAGTGAGGGGTAGTGCGGAGGAAGGCTTCGCAGACGACAATGAATGATGAGATGTGGAGGATAGACTCCGGAGCCAAGTCATGGAATTCCAGCCCATAGTAAAACATGAGCCCCCTCACGAAGGGATCCGTCGGGAAGCCTAAACCCCGACGGAGGTGAGACACGAACACGACGCTCTTGCCAAGCTCGGGAGTAGGAATAACTTGCCCTCGGGCAGGCAGCCTATGCGAAATCTCGTAGGTTAAGTACCTGGCGTCTCATAGCTTTAGCACGTCCTCTTTCGTGATGGAGGAGGGCATCCACCGGCCTCGTAGGTCGGGGCCGGACATTGTCGAAGATCAAAGGTACCCAAATATGGAGCCCTGGGTGTTGGAACTCGGGGCAAGGGGCGGATTCGATAGAGGATTGAAGGAAAGGAACGGGCCTTGGTCTCATTATAAAGAGGGAGAATACCAAGAGCTGTCCCCGTGACCGTTTGGAACCCGCCTTTGATGGAGGGGGCATGGCAACGGGCGCGGTTGGGTTACCCACGTCCATATTGATGGGAATCCCGGAATAAGGGGAACACGATCTCTGCTTCGACAAGACGTGCCAAGGAAACCGCTTCGCTAAACGCACGGAGATGGAACAATAAAAACAATTTGAGTAAAGGCTTGGAAGTGGTGTGACGTCACGCCACAAAATACGTCAGCAGATTGAGCTTGTGTAATGGTATCTCTCTATGGTGGTACGTGGAATTTATTTTGCAGAGCCGGACACTATCCTGATGTTTACAATCTTCTATAAATTATTCGGAGGAAGAACCCGCCTTGCAATGCCGAAGACAACATGCGCGCCGGACTCGTCGTCATTGAAGCCTGGTTCAGGGGCTACTGAGGGAGTTCCGGACTAGGGGGTGTCCGGATAGCCAAACTATCATCATCAGCCGGACTCCAAGACTATGAAGATACAAGATTGAAGACTTCGTCCCGTGTCCGGATGGGACTTTCCTTGGCATGGAAGGCAAGCTTGGCGATACGGGTATGTAGATTTCCTACCATTGTAACCGACTCTATGTAACCCTAGCCCTCTCTGGTGTCTATATAAACCGGATGGCTTTAGTCCATAGGACGAACAACAATCATACCATAGGCTAGCTTCTAGGGTTTAGCCTCCTTGATCTCGTGGTAGATCCACTCTTGTAACACACATCATCAATATTAATCAAGTAGGACGTAGGGTTTTATCTCCATCAAGAGGGCCCGAACCTGGGTAAAACATCATGTCCCTTGTCTCATGTTACCATCCGCCTAGACGCACAGTTCGGGACCCCCTACCCGAGATCCGCCGGTTTTGACACCGACAATTACCATACCACTCTGGTGCGGAACGTGCTATGTTCGACCTACGAGGTCCAGTAGTAACTTGATCTGAAGTTTTGTGATCATCATCATTAGCTTCCTCTCTAGTTGGTGTGATACTTTCCAAATTGAGAGAAGGTACAATTACCTCATCAAGTTTTACTTTCTTCACACTTACTTCTTCCGAGAGAAACTCCTCTAGAAAGGACCCATTCTTAGCAACAAGGATTTTTGCTTTCGGATCTGTGGTAGAAGGTATACCCAGTAGTTTCTTTTGGGTATCCTATGAAGACGCACTTCTCCGCTTTGGGTTCACGCTTATCAGGCTGAAGCCTATTTTACATAGCATCGCATCCCCAAACTTTTAAGAAACGACAGCTTAGGTTTCTCGCCAAACCATAGTTCATACGATGTCATCTCAACGAATTTAGATGGTGCACTATTTAGCGTGAATGCGGCTTTCTCAAATGCATAAACCCAAAATGATAGTGCTAAATTGGTAAGAGAAATCATAGAGCGCACCATATCCAATAAAGTATGGTTCCGACGTTCGGACACCATTACGCTGTGGTGTTCTAGGTGGCATGAGTTGTGAAACAATTCCACATTGTTTTAAATGAAGGCCAAACTTGTAACTCAAATATTAGCCTCTGTGATCAAATCATAGAAACTTTATTTTCTTGTTACGGTGATTCTCCACTTCACTCTAAAATTCTTTGAACTTCATCAAGTAGATATACCCATACCTACTCAAATCATCTGTGAAGGTCACAAAATAACGATAGCCGTCGCGTGCCTCAACACTCATCGGACCGCATACGTCGATATCTATTATTTTCAATAAGTCATTAGCTCACTCCATTGTTCCGAAGAACGGAGTTTTAGTCATCTTTCCCATGAGGCATGGCTTGCAAGTATCAAATGATTCATAATCAAGTGATTCCAAAAGTCCATCTGCATGGAGTTTCTTCATGCGCTTTACACCAATATGACCTAAACGGCAGTGCCACAAGTATGTTGCACTATCATTAACAACTTTGCATCTTTTGGCATCAATATTATGAATATGTGTATCACTACGATCGAGATTCAATAAACCATTCACATAGGGTGTATGACCATAGAAGGTTTTATTCATGTAAACAGAATAACAATTATTCTCTAACTTAAATGAATAACCATATTGCAATCTAGCTTGAACTGAGTTGTTCCTGTTGGTGCTAGGGTTGCCAAGTGAGTTGTAGCGAGATGCTGCTAATGCAGGAGCATCCGTTGACAAAAGGATCACCCTAAGATGATCAGAAAGCTAGAATTTCCAATAGTGAGACCAGCTTGACAAGCTTAACATGATCTAATCATATTCATGCTTAATGCATATACCAAATAGCATTTGTTTAGGTTCAACACTATTCCCAAAGATAGAGGGAGTGTGCGATGGTGATCATATCAACCTTGGAATCATTTCCAACACACATCGTCACCTCGCTTTTAACTAGTCTCTGCAACTCCTGTTTCGAGTTAGTAATCTTAGCAACTAAACCGGTATCAAATACCCAGGGATTACTTCGAACACTAGTAAAATACACATCAATAACATGTATATCAAATATACATTTGTTCACTTTGCCATCCTTTATATCCGCCAAGTATTTGGGGCAGTTCCGCTTCTAGTGACCATTTCCGTTGTAGTAGAAGCACTCAGTTCCTGGCTTGGGTCCAGCTTTGAGCTTCTTCATGGGAGTGGCAACTTGCTTGCCATTTTTTTGAAGTTCCCTTTCTTTCCCTTGCCCTTTTCATTGAAACTAGCGGTCTTATTAACCATCAACACTTGATGCTCTTTTCTTGATTTCTACCTTTGCCTATTTCAGCAGTGCGAAGAGCTCGGGAATCGTTTTCGGCATCCCTTGCATGTTATAGTTCATCATGAAGTTCTAGTAGCTTGGTGATGGTGACTAGAGAACTCTGCCAATCACTATCTTATCTAGAAGATTAACTCCCACTTGATTCAAGCATTGTAGTACCCAGACATTCTGAACACGTGCTCACTGGTTGAGCTATTCTTCTTCATCTTGTAGGCAAATTGCTTGTCAGAGGTCTCATACCTCTCAACACAGGCATGAGCCGGAAATACCAAATTCAGCTCTTGGAACATCTCATATGCTCTGTGGCGTTCAAAATGTTTTCCAAGTTCCGGTTCTAATCCATGAATCATGGCGCACTAAAATATTAAGTAGTCATTCTATCGAGCCTGCCAAACGTTCATAATGTCTGCATCTCTTCTATAATAGGTCTGTCACCTAGCGGTGCATCAAGGATATAATTCTTCTGTGCAACAATGAGGATAATCCTCAGATCACGAACCCAGTCCGCATCATTGCTACTATCATCTTTCAACTTAGTTTTCTCTAAGAACATATCAAAAATATATAGGAGCTATATCACGAGCTATTTATCTACAACATAGATATGCAAAACTATCAAGACTAAGTTCATGATAAATTAAGTTCAATTAATCAAATTACTAATGAACTCCCACTTAAATAAACATCCCTCAAGTTTATCTAAGTGATACATGATCCAAATCAACTAACCCATGTCCGATCATCACGTGAGATGGGGTAGTCATCAATGGTGAACATCTCTATGTTGATCATTCTACTATATGATTCATGTTTGAACTTTCGGTCTCTAGTGTTCCGAGACCATGTTTTTACATGCTAGGCTCATCAAGTTTAACACAAGTATTCTGCATGTGCAAAACTGTCTTACACCCGTTGTATGTGAACGTAGAGGCTATCATACCCGATCATCACGTGGTGTCTCAAAACGATGAACTGTAGCAACAGCGCATACTCAGGAAGAGTGCTTTTATCTTGAAATTAGGTGAAGGGATCATCTTATAATGCTACCGCCGTTCTAAGCAAAATAAGATGCATAAAGGATAAACATCACATGCAATCAAAATATGTCACATGATATGGACAACATCATCTTGTGCTTTTGATCTCCATCTCCAAAGCATCGTCATGATCTCCATCATCGCCGACTTGACACCTTGATCTCCATCCTAGCGTCATTGTATCGAGGTAGTCACGCCAACTATTGCTTCTACAACTATTGCTAACGCATAGTTAGCAATAGTGATAAACTAAAGCAATTACATGGCGCTTGCACTTCATACAATAAAGAGACAACCCTAAGGATCCTGCCGGTTGTCGATATTACAAAACATGGTCATCTCATACATCAACATATATCACATCATATCTTGACCATATCACATCACAACATGCTCTACAAAAACAAGTTAGATGTCCTCTACTTTGTTGTTGCAAGTTTTACGTTGTTGTAATGGGCTTCTAGCAAGAACCGTTTTTACCTACACATAAAACCATAACGGTGATTCATCAAGTTTGTTGTTTTAACCCTCTTCAAGGACCGGTTGCAGTCAAATTTGATTCAACTAAAGTAGGAGAAATAGACACCCGCCAGCCACCTTTATGCAAAACTAGTTGCATGTAAGTCGGTGGAACCGGTCTCATGTGCGTGGACATGTAAAGTTGGTCCGGGCTGCTTCATCCCACAATACCGCTGAATCAAAATAAGATGTTGGTGGTAAGAAGTATGACTATCACCGCTCACAACTCTTTGTGTTCTACTCGTGCATATCATCTACGCATAGACCTGGCTCAGATGCCACTGTTGGGGAATGTTGCATGGAAAATAAAAAAATCTACGCACATGCAATGAACTATCCATGGAGATGCATAGCAATGAGCAGGAGAGAGTGTCTACGTACCCTCATAGACTGTAAGCGGAAACGTTAACAACGCGGTTGATGTAGTCGAACTTCTTCGCGCTCCAACCGAGCAATACCGAACGCACGGCACCTCCGCGTTATGCACACGTTCAGCTCGGTGACGTCCTTCGCCTTCTTGATCCAGCAAGATGGCGAGGTAGTAGATGAGTTTCGGCAGCACGACGGCGTGGTGATAGTGATGGTGATGCGATCTCCGTAGGGCTTCACCTAAGCACTACGAAAATATGACCGAGGGAGTAAACGGTGGACGGGGGCGCCGCACACGGCTAAGACAAGGTGGGGGAGGAAAGGCAGCTCCTAGGGTGCTACAAGTGGTCGGTGGCTGCCCTAGGGCATCTGCCTAGTTGCGCCCCCTCTTTCCTTATTTGAACATGAGGAGGAAAGGAAAGGGAGATGGCTTCCTTAGGGCGCCTCCCCTTTCATTCCCTTCCTCCTTTGGTGCGTGGGCAGGGGGTAGAGGGGCGCACCAGCCCCTTGTGGGCTGCTGTGCTCTTCCCCTTTTGGCCCTTAAGGCCCAATAACCTACGGGGCTGCCCAGAACCCCTTCCGGTGACCCGATAAGTACCCGGTACCACCGAAACACTTCCGGTGTCCAAATACAATCGTCTTATACATCAATATTCACCTCTCGACCATTTCGAGACTCCTCGTTATGTCCGTGATCTCATTCGGGACTCCGACCAACATACAATCACCAAATCATATGTGACGCCCAGATAATTAAGCTACAATAATCCTCTACTAATGACGCCACGTCACCACTATTACTGTTGATAAACTCGCATTGATTCCAATCCCCGTTCAAATTCAAATTTAAAATAAAGTTAGATAAATTATTTCTTCAAACAGTAAAACTAAAATGTTCAAAGTGTGGCAAATAATCCCTTGATATTTATCATGTTGGAACCAACCTCATTTGGATTCCCAATAAGCTCCAGGGAATTATTTAAGTGGATCAACGGAATTACTTGAGGTTTTCATTTTCTAAAAATGTTTAAAGTTTTCCAAATGTCCCCAAACTTTGTGAGCTACTCCAAAATATTGCCTTTGTTTTAATTGCCAAATATCATGGGCAAAAGAAACGTTTTGCTATCTAATTTAAAATGCAAACAGAGGAGAAAAACAAAGGTAAATAAATACTAATAAAAGGAAAACAACCTAATCTACTAGGATTTGGCCCAAGTGGCTGGGAAGGCCCAACCCACCACTGGTGCCATCTCCTTCTTCCTGTTCAAGGGAGGGGGTTGTGGCGGCCATCCACCCCGCCATGGCCGCTGATGCCGCCGCTGTCGTTCATCCCGCGGTTGAGGGGATGGATAAGAGCACCCCAAGCCCCTCCTCTCTCTCCGTGTCAAACCCTAGCGCCCACTTTCCCCATCTCGCGCCCCTCACTCTCCCGCGGTGGATCCCCTCCGCCCCGACGCCGTCTGTCGCCCTCACCTCCTCACCGGTCCTCCCGAGCCACGTGAAGACGTCGAGGAGCTTCGCCCGCCTCATCCTCGTCCATTCCAAGCAGCAGCTCAAGCGGGGGAGCGCCGCATCGCCGCCATAGAGAAGTCCTCTCCGCGCACGGCCGCGGCACCTCGCCATCGATTCGTCGCCGTTCGACCTCTTCCAGCCTCCTCGACCTCGACCTCGCACTCTCTGTGAGCTCCTCGCCTTCCTTGCCCTTCTCTTGCTCGTTCATGTGCCTCGTAGACACATATCCGTTGAACGCCGCCGCTAACCGTCGTCGATCTGTCGCCGTAGCCGCCCGTAGCCCCCGCGCCCTGCTCCCCTCGCCCCGCGTGCACGCTGGCCTGCAGTCCCGCGCTTCCCGATGCCGCTGCTGCATGCTGCAACCTCTGCCCTCCTCGCCCCCTTGGCCCGCGCCCACGCGTGCCTGGGCTCCCCTACAGACGCCTCGCCGGTTGCCGCGCTCGCCGCCCGAGCCATGCGCTCGCGCTGCTCCTGCTCCCCGCGTCCACGGCCTCTTGTGCGGCCGCCGGCTGCCGCGGTCGCCGCCGCGCTTGCTGCTACCTGCTACTGCCACTGTCTACTGCTGCTGCCGCTATCTACTACCTGTCGCTGCTGTCTTGCTGTTATGCTGCCGCTGCTACCTTGCTCTTTGCTGCTGCTACTCTTGCCGCAGCTGCTGCTCTTTGCTATTGCCGCTCCTACCTGCTCTCGCTGTAGCTGCTAGTACTGACTATGGCCTTGACCATGGCCGAGAGCACCATGTGCGTTCTGTGTGTGTGTGTGTGACCGGCTGGGAAATTGCCATGGAGACCGGCCCTGATTAGATTAGGGACTAAGACCCCTCTAGTACTAACCCACCCCACTTTGAGTCTATTACATGGGGCCTGCACTAGGTAAATTGTTGAACTAAAATAATTTTAACACGTGTCCCACGGACATATGGGCCCCACTGCTAAATAAAACCAATAAGTTAAAATAGTTTAACACCAGCTCATGACATGCGGGCCCTTTGACCATGTTGACAGTTGACTGAGTCAATTGCTGACTGTACACTGTTGACTTTTACCCCGGCCCATTGTCAACCACACATTACACCCCCCCTACACTTCTATGTGTACCCATAGCATTTAGTATTTAATTGATTTTCGAATTAAATTAAATTATAACTTCAGAATAGAAATAAAACTTTAAAAATTAATAGAAATTAAACCATAACTCGGATGAAAAAGTTTTTTACATGAAAGTTGCTCAGAACGATGACACAAATCTGAACACGCGGTCCATTCGTAGGCCACACGTTCCTAGCATAGCGAACATGCAACATTTCCCCTCCAGTTCATCTGTCTGACAGACGTCCGGAACCGGAAAAACTTTCCCGGATGTTGTTCCCCTTTACCGGTATCGTGTAGCACTGCGTTAGAACACCTCTAGCCCGGCTTATTGTCTTGTTATGCATATGTTTGTGTGTATTTACTGTTTCTTCCCCCTCTTCTCTCCGGTAGACCCCAAGACCGATGTTGATGTCCCTGTGATCGACTACGTCGATGACGACCCTCCTTCTTGTCTGAGCAACCAGGCAAGCCCCCCCCCCTTGATCATCCCGATATCACCTATTCTATACTCTCATGCTTGCATTAGATTTTGCTACTGTTATTGTTTGCTCCTATTCTGATGCATAGCTTGCTTTTGTACCTGCTTATTGTTACCTACCTGCTTATCCTAAACTGCTTAGTATAGGTTGGTTAGTGATCCATCAGTGACCCCCAGTACTTGTCCTTGTTGCCTCTGCTTCATCATCGACGACTCGATCAGCGTGATCGACGACCAGAGCCCGACACCTCACATCACATCACGCCCCTTTTGTTGCTCGACTCTGCAGAGCTACTATCGAGTGCCGAGGGTGATCCCTCATAACGCACTCCTGATGATAATTCTGTAGTGTAGCTATTCGGTCATGGTCATCGAGGGTGATTTCCTCTTTCACCATTCCCGATACGGCTCTGTCGTTCAACACCTCAAGTGTGAACCTCGAGGGTGGTCCCTCTTACGTTCACCTTGATGATTACATTGAATGGAATCCTCCGGGGGTGATTCCTCGAGTTTTCCCTTTGATGTTTGGACACACGGTTACCATGACTTTACTGGAGACCTTGGTGAAAGTCGGGCGGGCCCGGAGAGCGCCCGCAAGATGGTTACGTGGCACGGCCGGGCATTCTAGGGCCTTGTCGTAAGTCCACGAGACGGGGCGACGGGGTCACTTTCGATCGTGAGTCTCTGCTCATCTCCGCAAGCTAATAATACACTATGGTTTGGGTATTTGTTCTGAGTTGGCCTTTGGCCTTTACGCACTAACCACCACGCGAGAATAGATATGGGCCTCGACGTCGCAGTATCAGCCGAAGCTTTGTCAGACATCCAGTTCAGCAGTGCGGCATGGTCGGATCGTGCTGGCCATCCGAGGCGGTGCTGGTATCCACCCTGCTCGCAACGACCCGGAGTGCTGCGGGCGATGGGCGCAAGACCCCGGAGTGCTTAGGATGTAGACCGGCGGGGACCTCTCTGCTGAGCCTAGGTCGGGCTGCGACGTGTTAATCTTCCGAGGGCGGGCATTGACCCCAGAAAGGTGTGTCCGGCCAGAGTGATCGAGCGTGTTGGGTAACGTGGTGCACCTCTGCAGGGAAGTTATATATTCGAATACTGTGTCCACGGTAATGGACGTTCAGACTTATATCCTGACCTTATACAACTACAAATGGATACTTGAGATATGTGGCTCCGGGATTGCTTTCTCGCAGGGAGTCGAGGAAGGATCTTTGGGCCTTAATGTTACAACATGCTTGTTAAATATAAACTGCTATTCTTTACTCTTCTACATGCTACAAGATGCTCGGAGCTGCATGAAGATGCTAGTCTTCGATAGGCTAGGCCTTCCCCTCTATTCTGGCATTCCGCAGTTCAGTCCATAGATACAACCCTTCCATTTGATACCAATGCATACTTAGTATAGATCTGATGCTTGCGGGTACTTTGGATGAGTAATCACGGTTGCTTTGCTACCCCCTTTCCCCCTTCTTTCGTCTTTTCGGTTGATGTAACCAGATGGTGGATCCCTGGAGCCAGATGCCACCGTCGATGGATGCTACTACGTGAAGACCGCCGACGACCAGGAGTAGTTAGGAGGTCCCAGGCAGGAGGCCTTGCCTCTTCGATCGTGTTGTTTTTGTGCTAGCCTTCTTAAGGCATCTTTGTTTAACTTATGTCTGTACTCAGATATTGTTGCTTCCGCCGACTCTCTTGTGTATCGAGCTATGTATTCGAGCCCTCGAGTCCCCTGGCTTGTAATATAAAGCTTGTATTATTTCATTTGTGTCTAGAGTTGTGTTGTGATATCTTCCCGTGAGTCCCTGATCTTGATCGTATATATTTGTGTGTATGATTAGTGTACGGTCGAATCGGGGGCGTCACATCATATAACTCATATAACACTATATCATCGAAAAACATTAAGCGTGCGGTTCCTACGGGTTCGATAATTATGTAGACATGACCGAAATACCTCTCGGTTCAATAATCAATAGCGGAACCTGGATGCTCATATTGACTCCTACATATTCTACGAAGAACTTAATCGGTCGAACCGTTATGACAACATACATAATTTCCTTTATCCATCGGTATGCTACTTGCCCGAGATTCGATCGTCGATATCTTTATACCTAGTTCAGTCTCATTACCGGCAAGTCTCTTTACTCGTTTCGTAATACACCATCTCGAAACTAACTCCTTAGTCATTTGCCTGCAAACTTGTGATGTGTATTATCGAGAGGGCCCAGAGATACCTCTCCGATACTCGGAGTGATAAATCCTAATCTCGATCTATGCCAACTCAACAAACACCTTCGGAGATACCTGTAGAGCATCTTTATGATCACCCAGTTATGTTGTGACGTTTGATAGTTTGATAGCACACAAGGTATTCCTCCGGTATCCGGCAGTTGCATAATTTCATAGTCGGAGGAATATGTATTTGACATGAAGAAAGCAATAGCAATAAACTGAACGATCATTATGCTAAGCTAACCGATGGGTCTTGTCCATCACATCATTCTCCTAATGATGTTATCCCGTTATCAAATGACAACACATGTCTATGGTTAGGAAACCTTAACATCTTTGATCAACGAGCTAGTCTAGTAGAGGCTTACTAAGAACACGATATTTGTTTATGTATTCACATATGTATTTAAGTTTCCGACCAATACAATTCTAACATGAATAATAAACATTTATCGTAATAAGTAAATATAAAATAACAACTTTATTATTGCCTCTAGGGTATATTTCCTTCAGGAGGCAGCGGTGGCGTGCGGCAGGCGAGGTGGCGGCAGCGGTGGCGCGGCAGGCGAGGAGGCGGCAGCGGTGGCATGTGGCAGGCGAGGAGACGGCAACGGAGGCGTGCGGCAGGCGCGTTGATTGCGGGCGCGTGCAACCGCCTACGTGCATGCGGGAGGGGGGGGGGCGACGGGACGATGGTTGGACTGATAAGTTTTTGCGGGCGGGCGGGCGGGACGACCGGACAAGAAAAAACAATTTGTATTTGTATACGTACTCACCTCGGGCGGGCGGGCGGTCTCTTTTTAAAATTATACCCATGGTGCCTTTCGTTATGAAAGTGTATTGAACAATCTTAGCCGTCCTTGTGTTGTAGTGGTTTACTGAAGTGGAAGCGTTGTTTCTATCCTGTGTTTAAAACGGCGGACGCTGCTGTTTATGCGCGCAGATTTTGAACAGAGAGCGTCCGTTGCACCGCCAGCAGTTTCCCCTCTCCTTTGGCTCCAAACCCCTCGAGGACAAATGAGGTCACGTCGCTCACGTTCCCGCGCCACCATCACCCCCCGCGCCCTCCCCTCCCGGACCTCTCTCCCCTCCCCCATTGGCCATTAATCCATCACGCGCTCGGCCGTTGCACAATCAACACCTCCTTCTCAGCGTCCCTACCGTGGCCTGCTCTGCTGCATACATTCTCGCCTTCCTCGATCCAAGCCCTGCAATCTCTGATCTGTTTCATGGCACTACGCGTGCTCTTCTTGATGCTGGCGCTCCTCGCAGCTGCCCGTGCCTCCTCCCCTGCCGCGAGCCTGGACGCTGCGTCGCTGCTCGCCTTCAAGTCGGCGTGCGCTGGAGCTGGGCGTGGCACTGGCACCGCCGCGCTCGATTCCTGGACGGAGTCCACTGACCCCTGCTCCGGCGAGTGGCGCGGCGTCACTTGCCTGTGGTCCTCCTCCTCATCCGCCACTTCCCGTGTCCGTCGTGTTGTTCTCGAGGGCCTCGGCCTTGCTGGGGATGCCGGCGCCATCGCGGCACTCACAGATCTCCCTTCGCTCTCGTTCCTTAGCCTCAAGAACAACACCTTCACGGGATCGCTCCGTGATGTCGACTTCTCTCCCTTGGCGCCGCACCTCAAGCTCCTTTACCTCTCCGGAAATGGCTTCTCCGGGAGGTTCCCTGAGTCCATCCTACGACTTCGCCATCTGCGCCGCCTCGACCTCTCCGGCAATCGACTTACTGGCACCATTCCGCCGGAGATCGGCCATCGCCTCCGCGCGCTCGTGACACTGCATCTCGCACGCAATTCGTTCGTCGGGCGCGTGCCCAGCTCTCTGGAGTCGATGCCGAAGGTAGCTGAGCTCAACGTCTCCGGTAACAACCTCAGCGGCCAGATTCCAAAGCACCTCGCAACGGCCTTCCCCGCGTCATCGTTTCTGGGCAACCCCGAGCTCTGCGGTGCCCCGCTGCGCCGCCGGTGCGACGGACAGCAGCAGAGAGTACACACCAGCGGACATGGGAGAAGGAGTTCCCACGACCGGTGGATGGTGGTGATGATCATGGTGGCGGTGGGCGCAGCTGTCGCTACGCTGATCGCCGCGGCACTGTGCGCTGTGCTGTGCTTGAAGAACAAGAAGTTGACGCGGCCGCGCGCCAACTCGCGCACCAGCTCGATGTCGACGTCGCGGGAGGAGACGGTGCGCTTCGACGGGTGCTGCGAGGAGTTCGACGTGAGGGCGCTCATGATGGGAGCCGCGGAGATGCTTGGCAAAGGCGCCGCCGCGACGACGTACCGCGTGGTCATGGGAGGCCAGCAAGACGTGGGCGACGCCGGCGCCGAGGAGACCAAGGGCGAGGCGGTGGTGGTGAAGAGGCTGAGGAGGAGGGAAGGCACGACCCGGGAGGACGAGGGCCGGAGGAGGGAACTGGCGAGGGAGATGGGCTCGTGGCGGCACGCCAACATCGTCGACCTTCGCGCGCTCTACGCGTCGGAGGAGGAGCTTCTCCTCGTCTTCGACTACATCCCCAACGGCAGCCTCCACAGCCTCCTGCATGGTAAGCATCCCCATCGGCCATCGCACTTGCGAGCTCGTCAGTCGTCACGTCTTTTGTCTAAGGGTTGTCTGCACACGGGTGGATTCGACAGAGAACAGGGGACCTGCACGAGCCCCTCTGGACTGGCAGACGAGGCTGAGGCTGGCGCAGGACGCGGCGCAAGGCCTCGCCTACCTCCACGGCGTGTCCGGCTCTAGGCTCGCCCATCGCCACCTCACCTCCTCCAACATCCTCGTCGACGGCGGCGGCAGCGCGCGCGTCTCCGACTTCGCCCTGCTCCAGCTGCTCCTGCCGGCGCCACCGTCAGAAAAGGCCCTGCAGAAGCAGGACGTGCGCGACTTCGGCGTCATCCTGCTGGAGATACTCACGGGCCGGTCGCCGGAGGACGGCAAGGTGGACATCCCGCGGTGGGTGCGGACGGTGGTGCGGGAGGAGTGGACCTCCGAGGTGTTCGACATGGAGCTGCTGCGGACCAGGGGCGCGGAGGACGAGATGGTGGCGCTCCTCCAGGTGGCGCTGCTCTGTGCCGCCGACAACCCGAGGGAGCGGCCGAGGATGGCTGTGGTGTCCAAGATGATCGAGGACATCAGGGACAGGGGGAGCAAGAGGAGCAAGTGCTCTGCTTCTCCATCGCAAGCTGGGTGTTCCTACGACTCGTCTCCTTGCGCGTCAGAGGGCACCACCAAGTCTACCACCGCCTCAAGCTCTTGATCCTGCGCACAAGTCACCAGCGAGTTGCATGCTCGTTTCCGGTTTCCCTCACAAACAACATTGTTCTCTAGAGAATAATATCGGCAGAGTACACGGAAAGGATTTCCTAAGGGAACCGGGCGGTTTCTACGTACCGGGTACTGCGTGCACTCCATGTATGCACGTACACATATGAGATACGATTCGCTGCAAAAAAAAAAAAAACATATGTGATACGATTATTATCAATTGCTATACTATGCATTTTGTGATGCACATCATATTCTCTCTTTTCTTGTTCTTTTTTCTTTGGTTTTTTATCATTTATGTCACTAGTTGTGTCCCACTACTCAGTTTTGTCATTAAAAATTACAATAGCTCAAAAATGTCATCGTTCCATGAGATGCTTGCTCAAAAAGGCGATTAAATATCTAAAAAATGCCATCGTTTCAATAGATGTTTGCTCCAAAATGTCATTAGACATCGTTATTGTCAAGTCAAACTCGTTGACTATGTTATATGATGAAAATACCCCTATACCCACATGTCAACTCTCTCTACCTCACAACGGTAAGTGTGGATCCCACTTGTCAGAGTAAGCAAGCAAATAATTTTAGAGGAAAATAAGAATGTTGTTAGGATCAAGTGGGACCTACATTTTTTTGTAGTGCGATAGAGGGGGAGCTGACATGTTTATAGGTATTTTGGTCATTATAACATGGCAAACAAGATTTGAGCTGACAGTAATGCTGTCGAATAGCATTTTTAAGCATGCGCCTAACGAAGCAATGTCATTTTTGAGCAGTTGAAAATCCTAGTGGCAAAACTGAGTAGCGAGAGACAACCAGTGGCATAAATGATAAAAACCCTTCTTTTGTATTTTCAAGAATCATTCTCTTTTTTTATTTTTTATTTTTTAGGGGAAAGCCAGTTCTTTATTGATCGAATTCCACATAAAGTGGGATAATGCTTGCATCATGTGGTTGGCTAAACCACACATGACGCCCAGGTGCTCACAAAGGGCTAGTGGGGGACAGCTAGCAAGGAGGCCCAACAACAAAGTGGCTAGTGGGTATGTTTTGTAGTCAAAAAGTAGTATGACATTTTTTAAATCAACCAACGCTTTTTAGTTTGTTATATAGTTTGCATCAATTACGTCTTTTGAACCAAATATCCGATTCCCAAACCATTTAAATATTAGTATTAACAATATTTAAATGTTCTAAACAAGATCAATTTTGAACATTTTTGAAAAAAAAACCAAATTCAAATTATGAAACTATTACATATGTGTTTCATTGTATTTTTAGATGTTTCATTCTTTTTTCATTACATGGTTTTGCTTTTTTTTTCATTCCAAATTTCAGTATTATTTCATGCAGGTTTCATTTCTATTTTTTGGGAGCTTTCAAAAAGTTTCATATCATTTTGTTAAATTATCTTTCATGGTTGGGCTGGGCACTAAAAGTGTTCTCTTCGCATATTATTTTATATGAAATCATTTTCATAACATCGCAATTTTACATGTTTCCGTTATTGTTTTATTCCATAATTCATCCATGTCTCATCTCGGATTTGATATAAGTTTTATTATGGTTTATTACATTACCATTTGCATGTTTTTATTATTGGCTTACTCCGATTCTCTAAGAAAGAATTAATTAGTGACACTGGTGTTACCCTTCAAGAAAAAAAGTGAAACTAAAAGAATAAAAAAAATAAAGTTCTCCAAGTAACAATGAATTAGCGAAATTGATATCATGCTTCAAAAAAACAAAATGAAAAAAATTGACACAAGTTTCCACTGAAATTGCACATTTTATAATAGGCGGGAATAAACATATAATAGTAAATTTCCACACTTTAGTATAATTTTCACACATTGTGTAGTACTTGTGTGTATACTTACACTAGTTTCTTATAAATGTTCTCTAAGAAATAATGAATTAGTGACATTGGATTACCCTTAAAAGAATAAATACAATGAAAAATAAATAAATAATTGCATAAAAATTGCACTTTTTATAATATGCAAGAATAAACTTATAATAATAAAATCACCGCACTCTTGTATAATTTGAACACATGTTGTATAGTACACACGCATATATGTATATACTCACCCAACCTCCCAAATACCGATAAAGAAAAGAAAACTCCAACTAAAAACATAAAACAAAAGCAAACACGCATAAAACAGAAATAAAGGAAAACAGGCAAGGGGTAACAGGCTTCAAGCCCAATAAAAAAATGACGGGCCCAATATAGGGGTAAGTCAAAATTTAAGCCCAATCCGTCTTCAAATAACAACAAAAAAGACAACACAAATCTCAACACAAAGAATGGTAGACAAAGATTCGATCGGTCCAATGCAACTTATATACAGAGAGCAGTGTTAAAGCATCTCCAATAGAAGATGTATATGCAAAAATAACTAACTTTTGCATCTTCAAGGGTCAATAACACTTCTCCAACAGATGGTGTAGATGCAAAAGAAAAAACATCTCTGCCTTCTGGAGATGTAAACTCTTGCTACGTCTTGAGCTTGCATTGGTTTTCCTTGAAGAGGAAAGGGTGATGCAGCAATAGTAGCGTAAGTATTTCCCTCAGTTTTTGAGAACCAAGGTAGCAATCTAGTAGGAGGCTCCTCAAAAGTCCCACGCACCTACACAAACAAATAAGAACTCGCAACCAACGCAATAAAGGGGTTGTCAATCCCTTCACGACCACTTGCAAAAGTGATATCTGATAAAGATAATATGATAAGATAACTATATTCTTGATATTTTATGATATAGATTGGAAAAATAAAGATGCAAATAAAAGTAGATTGAAAGCTTATATGATAAAAGATAGACCCGAGGGCCATAGGTTTCACTAGTGGCTTCTCTCAAGATAGCATAAGTATTACGGTGGGTGAACAAATTACTGTCGAGCCATTGATAGAAAAGCGAATAATTATGAGATTATCTAGGCATGATCATGTATATAGGCATCACGTCTATGACAAGTAGACCGACTCCTGCCTGCATCTACTACTATTACTCCACACATCGACCGCTATCCAGCATGCATCTAGAGTATTAAGTTCATAAAGAACATAGTAACACATTAAGAAAGATGATATGATGTAGAGGGATAAACTCATGCAATATGATATAAACCCCATCTTTTTATCCTCGATGGCAACAATACAATATGTGCCTTGCTGCCCCTGCTATCACTGGGAAAGGACACCGCAAGATTGAACCCAAAGCTAAGCACTTCTCCCATTGCAAGAAAGATCAATCTAGTAGGCCAAATCAAACTGATAATTCGAAGAGACTTGCAAAGATAACTTAATCACACATAAAAGAATTCAGAGGAGATTCAAATATTTCTCATAGATAAACTTGATCATAAACCCACAATTCATCGGATCTCGACAAACACACTGCAAAAAGAGTTACATCGAATAGATCTCTAAGAAGATCAAGGAGAACATGGTATTGAGATTCAAAGAGAGAGAAGAAGCCATCTAGCTAATAACTATGGACCCGAAGGTCTATGGTAAACTACTCACAACTCATCGGAGAGGCCTTGGAGATGATGTAGAGGCCCTCCGTGGTTGATTCCCCCTCCGGCGGAGCGCCGACGAATGCTCCAAGATGGGATCTCGCGGATACATAAGGTTACGGTGGTGGAAATAGTCTTTCGTGGTCGCCTCTAATGTTCTCGGGGTACGAGGGTATATATAGGAGGAAGAAGTAGGTCGGTTGACGCCCGAGGGGCCCACGAGATAGGAGGGCATGCCCAGTAGGGGGGCGTGCCCTCCACCCTCGTGGCTTCCTCGATCGCTTCTTGACTTGCACTCCAAGTCCTCTGGATCGCGTTTTTTCCAAAAAGATCGCTCCTGAAGGTTTCATTCCGTTTGGACTGCGTTTGGTATTCCTTTTCTTCGAAACATTGAAATAGGCAAAAAAATAGCAATACGGGTTGGGCCTCCGGTTAGTAGGTTAGTCCCAAAAATGATGTAAAAGTGTAAAGTAAAGCCCATAAACATCCTAAATGGGTAATATAATAGCATGGAACAATCAAAATTATAGATACGTTGGAGACGTATCAAGCATCCCCAAGCTTAATTCCTACTCGTCCTCGAGTAGGTAAATGATAAAAACAGAATTTTTGATGTGGAATGCTACCTCGCATAATTCTCAATGTAATTTTCTTTATTGTGGCATGATTGTTCAGATCCAAATGATTCAAGATAAAAGCTTATAAAACATAAAAAATAGTAATACTTCGAATCATACTAACAAATAATCATGTCCTATCAAAATAGCATAGCCAAAGAAAGCTTATCCCTACAAAATCATATAGTTAGGCCATGCTTCATTTTCATTACACAAAATACTCCCATCATGCACAACCCCAGTTTCAGCCAAGCAATTGGTTCATACTTTTTAACGCGCTTCAGCTTTTTCAACTCTTACGCAATACATGAGCGCAAGCCATGGACATAGCAGTATGGTGGTATATGATGGTGGTTGTGAGGACAAAAAGGGAGAAGATAGTCTCACATCAACTAGGCATATCAACGGGCTATGGAGATGCCCATCAATAGATATCAATGTGAGTGAGTAGGGATTGCCATGCAACGGATGCACTAGAGCTATAAATGTATGAAAGCTCAACAAAAGAAACTAAGTGGGTGTGCATCCAACTTTCTTGCTCACGAAGACCTAGGACATTTTGAGGAAGCCCATCATTGGAATATACAAGCCAAGTTCTATAATGAAAATTCCCACTAGTATATGAAAGTGACAACACAAGAGACTCTCTATTATGAAGATCATGGTGCTATTTCGAAGCACAAGTGCGGAAAAAGAGATAGTAGCATTGTCCCTTCTCTCTTTGTCGGAGTAATGGGCCATGGGTAGGCTCACCCGAGTCCCAGAATTTATCAAGACCTTGGGCCGGCTCCGCCTTGCTGCGCCCCAGGACGAAGCTCCGCCCTCTGGAAGCCGGCAAGCCCAACGGCCGGCTGCCATAGGACGGCTAACCACCAACTGACGGAATCATGAGCGGCCGGCCCCCGCCGGCCGACCTCTATGGAAGACGGCATCCGGCAGACGGCCGCCGCGCACCCTCAGAGTTTGTGCCCCCATCAGGAGGACGAGACGGGGCGTGGCAACAGTGAAGCCACACCCCCGAATCCCGGGGTCAGCGTGGCCACAGTGTCCCGTACGGGCGGAGATCTCCGCACGGCGTGGCACTGTTGCCACTCTCCCCTGACATCACTCTGGGCAGGCGGAGCCCCGATCCCCACGACGGCCTGTCGGTATGGCCCACAGGCTGCAGGCCCTGCCAGGCAGGGACATCCCAGAGGACGGTGCACACCGGACCAGACGGACCAGATGAGGGCCGGCCTCTAGCAGGCGGCCGCCCCCTCCCTCGAAGCCCGTGCGCCATTAAACTGAAGAGACCAGGTGTGGCTATAGTGATCTCCCATTAGGCGGCAGGGACTGTAGCCACGCTGAGATGACCAAGCCAGCGTCATTAGCAGCATGGCTACAGTGACCAGCCGCCGACCAGACCCGCCAGCAGCGGGAACGGCCTGTCGGCTCCGTACCAGACCGGGCGGCGTGGCCCACAGGGCGGTGGGCCCTAGCAGTCGGCAGAGAAGCCGGAGGCCGGAGACGCTGACAGCCGTCCCGGCAGCCGGCCAGATTACCATTGTACCCCTGGGGGTAGGCCTATATAAACTCCCCAGGGCACCCATGCAAAGGGTTCCCATCCCATTAGACCTAGCCACATACCTAGGGCAGGAGAGAGCTAGCTTTGCCTTCTCCTTCCTCTAGCACACAACTCAAGGAGCAACTTGTATCACTTGTGCCTTTAGTGATCACGTGGAGACCCCGCAGAGCAGGACTAGGGGTGTTATCTCCTAGGAGAGCCCCGGACCTGGGTAAAGTCCGCCGGCGTTCGTGTCTATGCCTCATCCCGCTTTCGGGCACCGGGGACGTTCTACTCGCTCCCACCATGATAAGCCATCCTTTGGCATATGTCACACCCAACCCCCGACATTTGGCGCCCACCATGGGGCGAGGTGCATCGTCTCCCGGAGACCTGCTCTGGATGGGAACTTTGTTCCTTCCTGGCGAGCGAAGCCAGCCCAGCACGCCCGACGGCATCAGCCTCGATGCCCTGCATGGCATGGAGATCGCCTGCGCGGCGAGCTGCCTCGCCGACCTCGTTGGCGAGATTCACCTCTCCGACGAGCTTGCCTCCAACGCGGGCACCGGCTTCCTCGAGAGTCGCCTCGTCAGCCTCCTCGACCAGCTTCACGTCGCCAGCGAGCCTGTTGTGGACCTGGAGTCTGTTGGCTCCACTGACCCGATGATCGTCGACTCCAACATGGCGTCGCTTGACGCGTTCCCCACTAATGTGGTGATCTACGACGAGCCGCCTCCTCGCGAGCACAGCGGCGGGAGCACCATCATGGAGGTGCTCGTCATTAACAGTGGCGAACGCTCGAATGGAGATACTCGAGACCCACTCGATGCGGCGTTGCGGGACTTGACGGCGCCCATCCCAGAAGACGCAGATGCCGAGGTGCTGGAGGCACGCCGCGTCCAGCTCCTCGAGAGCACTGGCCGGCTGGCCAGCATGCGACACCTCTCGGACGCCTATAGGCGCGAGATGGACCGGGCCGTCGGTGGCACGCCGGCTCCTAGGGGGCCTAGCCGCATCGGCCCTGTCCGACAGCGTGGTGAGACCATCGCGAGCATGTTCGGGGTAGAACGCCCCGTCTATGCCACGCCTGCGGAGAACATCCGGGCCGCCCAGGCGGTGACGGAGGACCTGAACAAATACGAGGGCGACGACCGTCGCCACATGACGGAGCGAGTCCAGGAGCTCCTAGACGCGGCTGCCGCGTTGCACGCAGCCGGCTGCCGCACCAAAGAACCCGCACCGCGGAATGACGAGCCGCCCCTTTTCCAAGAGCACGGCGCGACATCCCGGACACCGACTGGTGGCGCTCATGGAAAACGAGGCAACGAGCCGGCAGCCAGCCGAAGCCGGACTCGCCTTTCCATCGAGCGTGACGAAGACGGCCGCCCTAGAGCGGTGGAGCGCCGAGGCGATCCTCCACCTCCTCCGCCTCGCAGAGCAAGATATCCCACTCCGCCGCCTGTCACGCACCCGACACTCGGCGACCGCCTTGGCCGCCGAGAGGGAGTCGGAGAGAACGACGCCCGCCATCGGATCGACCGCCTCAACCGATCCCTGGCGCTAGAAGAAGAAGATGCGCTGGGCCTGCCTTGTTTCGGCCCACGAATACGGGATGAGCCCTTTCCCAACCTCCCTCGAGATACACCCAAGTACACTGGCTCCGTGAAGCCGGAGGACTGGCTGGTCGACTACTAGACAGCCGTCAGCATAGCGAACGACAACAAGCGTGTTGCCGTGAAGTACGTCCCACTCATGCTTCAGGGCACTGCCCGAACATGGCTCAACAGCCTGAAGCCCCGTAGCATCAACAACCGGGTTTATTTCACCGAGGCCTTCATCCGCAACTTCACCAGCACCTACTAGCGGGCTCCCAAGCCCCGACAGCTCTCCTTGTGCGTCCAAGGGCCCATAGAGTCGACTCGCAACTACCTCACGCGCTGGACCGAGCTGCGCAACTCCTGTGAAGGCGTGCACAAGGTGCAGGCAATCGAGTACTTCACCGCGGGTGCCGAGAGGGCACCCTCCTCAAGCATCGACTCCTCTGCGACGAGCTCGAGATGCTCGACGAGCTGCTGATCATCGCTGACAAGCACGCCACGACCGACTCCTCCATGAAGGCGGAAATCCTAGTTGATGCATCCGGCAAGGTGGCACCTCAGGCCCCTCGGACTCCGGCTGGTAACACTAGTCGGCGACAGCAACCAGGTGACAACAAGTGGAAGGCCACCCAGCCGGCTTCCACTAGCCGGTAGGTGGCGATGATCGAGGATCAGTAGCCAGAAGGGCATCCGGCACCCAAGCGGCAGAAGGGCGGCAAGTCCAATTGGTTGCCCGCCTTCTCTTACGAGCAAACTTTAGATGCACCCTGCAAGTTCCATAGTGGCGCAAAGCCGTCCAACCACACCACTCGGAAGTGTCACTGGCTCACCAGAATCGCCAAGGGAGATGGATTCCTGCCTC
This sequence comes from Triticum dicoccoides, assembly GCF_002162155.2. Lineage (NCBI taxonomy): Eukaryota > Viridiplantae > Streptophyta > Magnoliopsida > Poales > Poaceae > Triticum > Triticum dicoccoides. The sequence continues at coordinate 467,432,353 of NC_041385.1, read as the reverse complement.
CTCCGCCTGCTGCACCGCCTCCTCCTCAGCCCCAGCAGCCGGCGGCCCGACCAGTCGGTGCCATACAAGACGAGTATCTAGAGGAACATGGAGCCTATGTTGTGTTCACTAGCGTGGCCAATGACAGATGCAGCACACAACAACAACAACAACAACAACAACAAGTGCAAGCAGTGGCCTCCAACACTCCAGAATTCATGCATTGGTCCGAGAAGCCTATCAGTTGGAGCAGGGCCGACCACCCGGAAGTGATGCCTTCCCCTGGCTCATACGCCCTGGTACTAGATGCTACCTTTGCAACGGAGAGGCGGGCACCACGTTTCTCCAGAGTCTTGATAGATGGCGGCAGCAACATCAATATCCTGTACCGTGACACAATGGAGAAGTTGGGAATCAAGCAGAAGCAGCTCATCCCCAGTCAGACTATATTCCATGGCATAGTCCCTGGCCTTTCCTGCTCACTAGTCGGCAAGACCCAGATTGATGTTCTCTTCGAAGACAAGAATCATTTCCGCTGTGAGCCAGTTTGGTTCGAAGTGGTGGACCACGAAAGCCCCTACCATGCACTGCTTGGCCGGCCAGCTCCAGCCAAGTTCATGGCGGTCCCCCACTATGCCTACCTCAAGATGAAGATGCCGAGTACCAAGGGGATCCTGACCATAGTCAGAGACTACAGGAAGTTGGTTGCTTGTGCCGCAGATAGCAGCCGGCTGGCCGAGTCCCTCGTGATCGCGGCTGAGAAGCGACTCCTTGACCGGGTGGTGGCGTTGGCAGGCAAGAAGCCGGAAATGTCACCCATCCCCCAGGAGTCGGAGGTTGAGGGTTCGTTCAAGCCGTCCAAGGAAACAAAGAAGATACCCCTGGACCCGAAGCACCCAGAGAGGCACGCTGTCATAGGTGCAAACCTTGACAGCAAATAGGAAAGCGAGCTCGTCGATTTCCTCCGTGAGAATCGGGACATCTTCGCATGGTCTCCCAAAGACATGCCGGGTGTTCCGACGGATTTCGCCGAGCACAAGCTACATGTCCGACCTGACGCCAAGTCGGTCAGGCAGCCCTTGCGCCGCCTGTCGGAAGAGAAGAGAAGAGTTGTCGGAGAAGAGATATCCCGGCTTCTAGCAGGCGGATTCATCATGGAAGTATTCTTTCCAGAGTGGCTGGCCAACCCAGTCCTAGTGTTGAATAAAAATAAGCAGTGGCGCATGTGCATTGACTACACCAGCCTCAACAAAGCCTGCCCCAAAGAACCCTTTGCTCTGCCAAGGATTGATCAAGTGATAGATTCCACAGCCGGATGCGAGCTGTTGAGTTTTTTGGATGCATACTCGGGGTATCACCAGATAAAGCTAAACCCGGCCGACAGGCTGAAGACCGCCTTCATCACGCCATTCGGAGCCTTCTGCTACCTGACCATGACGTTTGGCTTGAGAAACATCGGCGCCACGTTTTAGCATTGCATGCAGAAGTGTCTCCTCAAGCAACTCGGCAGAAATGCCCATGTCTATGTGGATGATGTGGTGGTGAAGACGGAGAAGCGTGGCATGCTACTAGAAGACCTTAAGGAAACTTTTGAGAATTTGCGCCGATTCCAGATCAGGCTCAACCCGGAGAAATGTGTCTTTGGAGTACCAGCCGGCCAGCTCCTTGGCTTTCTGGTCTCAGAGCGCGACATAGAGTGCAACCCGGTGAAGATCAAGGCCATTGAGAAGATGGAAGTGCCCACCTGACTGCTGGACGTACAGAAGTTCACCGGCTGCCTGGCATCAATTAGCCGTTTCATCAGTCGGCTGGGCAAGAAGGCCCTCCCTTTGTACCAACTTATGAAGAAGACCACTTTTTTCGAGTGGAACGACAAGGCGGACGAAGCCTTCTCCCAGCTCAAGAAGATGTTGGCAACCCCGTGAAAGAACATGCGGTGCCCCCATGTTTGGTTTTGGTAATTGATGACAATCTCTATGGACTAATGGTTGTCTTGAGTTATATTTGAAGGATTTGTCCATAGGATTTTCTTGAAGTCCATGTGTTGGTTTCAAGGAGTTTATGAGTTGACCAAGGTGCTATTAAGGAATTATCCAAAGATTGGTCATGCGAGTGTTGAGCTTATTGCAAGCATGTCTTGAAGAAGAAGGTTGTGTGATCATTCATGTTTACCTTCAATACATCATCCAAATGAAGAGAGTTGCAAAGATTTAAGGTTGATCAAGACTAAGTCAATAGTGAATCAAGTTGATCAACTCACAAAGCGTAGAAGATGTACCGAGAGGGATCAAGTGATCCCATGGTATGGTAAGCATTGTCCATTGCACTTTGTGTACTAACCCATGGTCTATGTGAGAGTTCTATGTGGGGTTAGCTACGTATCCATGGGCTTGCATCAAGAGGAAGATATCATACAACCCATGGAAAGGATGACATCAAGTGGTGATCGTCATCAAGATTGCCGTGTGCAAGTTCAAGTGGATCATCACGAAGAGATCAAGTGCTTGAATCTTGCCATCCATTGTGGTGTCAATGGACTTGTGAAGATGAGCCGAAGAGTGTCTCACCCATAGTGGACTATGGGGGAGCAATCATCTAGTCTTCATCGAGCCAACGCAATCAAGAAAGGTGGTCCATCTTGAGGGAGTCAAGATCGTCATCATATAGCTCAAGTGGACCATGTGCAAGGCAAAGGTTTGCCCTTGACAGGTTTTCTATTTTACCGGTCTCATGGTGGTAGTAGGGAGACCGGGTTATATGATCGTTTGCCGTACTATCAAGGGGGCTCTCAAGTTGGTAGCTTGATCGTATCGTTAGTAGAGAGCTCAAACCCTTGCATCCTTGCATCATGTTTCTTGGTTCTTGTTTGGTTATTTTTGTGAATCTTAGAGCTTATGGTCATCTTGATGACAAGCTTGAGTTCATCGAAAACGGAGTTCACATGCGTCTTCTATGATGTTTTCGGTGTTGGAGGTTTTACCGGTCTTTTCCGAGGAAGGGTTCTCACCATTTTCCTTTGGGACTTTTCTCATTTGCTTATTCTTGATATTTCTATCAAGATTGTGTTAGCACATGTCGTTAGCTTTCCAACAAACTTGGTTTCGTTGAATTCGAAGTCCGTTTGCAAAAGTTGTGGCTGTTTTGGTAAAGGATGCAGCGGTACAACCGCGACTAGAGCGGATGTAATTTTTTACTACCGCTCCAGAGCAGTACTACCGCGGCTCCTGAGCGGTAGTACCGCCCCAGAGCAGTACTACCGCGGCTCCTAAGCGGTAGTACCGCTCCGGACCAAAATCTCGTGTTTTGCTCAGTGGAAGTAGGCACAGAAGTATTTTTTTAGTACCGCTCACAAGCAGTAGTACCGCTACCATTTGCGGTAGTACCGTGAGGTCGAGCGGTAGTACCGTGAGGACGAGCGGTACTACCGCTCCGAAGGTTCTTTTGGCCTTTTTGCCTCCTCGATGTTGTGTTTCGAAGGGGTTCTACCGCCCTAGCGGTAGTACCGCTCCTTGGAGCGGTAGTACCGCTCTGTGTGGGCTGTGAGCATAACGGTTGGATTCGGGAGCTCCTATAAAAGGGGGTCTTCTTCCCCATTCAACCTTATCCTTTGAGCTCGTGTTCTTCCCCATTGTTGACCTTCTTCGAGCTTGCCAACTCTCAATCCCTCCATGGATTCTTGCTAGTTTTTGAGGGAAAAGAGAGAGGAGATCTAGATCCACATTTCCACCAATCACTTTCTCCTCTATGTGAGGGAACCCTTTGGATCTAGTTCTTGGAGTTCTTGGTGTTCTCCTTCTTGTTCTTCCTCTCATTTTCCTCCCTAGCATTAGTTGCTTCGGTGGGATTTGAGAGAGAAGGACTTGGGCACTCCGTGTGCCCTTGCCATTGCATTTGGTGCATCGGTTTGAGTTCTCCATGGTGATACATGGAAGTTACAAGTTGAGAAGCTTATTACTCTTGGGTGCTTGGTGCCCTTGAGCTTGTTCCTCTTGGGTTCTTGGGCGCCCTAGATGGTTGGTGGTGTTCGGAGCTCAATCATTGTGGTGTAATGCTCCGGGCAAGCGTCGGGGTCTCCAATTAGGTTGTGGAGATCGCCCCGAGCAATTTGACGGGTACCGGTGACTGCCCCCAAGGGTTGCCAAAGTGTACGGGTTCGGTGACCGCCCCCAAGGGTTGCCATTTGTACGGGTTCGGTGACCGCCCTCAAGGGTCCCTTAGTGGAATCACGGCATCTTGCATTGTGCGAGGGCGTGAGGAGATTACGGTGGCCCTAGTGGCTTCTTGGGGAGCATTGTGCCTCCACACCGCTCCAAACGGAGATTAGCATCCGCAAGGGTGTGAACTTCGGGATACATCATTGTCTCCGCGTGCCTTGGTTATCTCTTACCCGAGCCCCTTTACTTATGCACTTTACTTTGTGATAGCCATATTGTTCTTTGTCATATATCTTGCTATCACATAGTTGCTTATCTTGCTTAGCATAATTTGTTGGTGCACATAGGTGAGCCTAGTTGTTGTAGGTTTTGTGCTTGACAAATTAACCGCTAGGTTTATTCCGCATTTGTTCAAGCCTAAACCATAATTATTTTAAAGCGCCTATTCACCCCTCCTCTAGGCGACATCCTGGATCTTTCAATTGATATCAGAGCCTCGTCTCTCTTTATTAGGCTTTACCGCCTAGAGAGTAAAGATGTCGACTAGGGGATTAGGATTCTCTGACACTCTTAGTTTCGATGGCACAATTTTTGATGTTTGGGTAATTCACATGCTTAGTCTCTTTAGGGTCATGGACCCAAATTTAGAGCGAATTGTAGATATGGGTTTTTCTCCTCCAAAGGATCCCCAAAGATTATCGTTAGAGGATGAGAAAAACTCTTATCTCAATGCTCAAGCTTCTAATGTGCTTTTTGATGCTTTGAGCAATGTAGTTATATTTCAACTCATGCCGTTCCGAGATGCTCATGAGTTGTGGACGAAGCTTCAAGATAAATATGGTGTGTCCAAGATTTGTGGGGATGATTGTTCTCCCTCCACCTCCGGTCGTATAGTCTTCTCAACTTCTTCTACTTCACCTACATGTGGTTTGCCACAAGGTAATGACATGGTGAGTAGTGTTGGTCATTGCAATGATGATAGTATGCTTATTGTGGATGATCCTTCATCAGTATATTATTGCAATGCTCCTTCTTTGGGCTTTAACACTTCGAGCACTCCAAATGTTTCACATGCTTGTGTTTATAGTCCTTGCATATCATGTAGAAATTGCTTGACTAAATCTCATGATGATATGCTTGCTATGTCTTGTTGCCATGATAAAAATGCATCTATTTCCTCGAATTGTTGTGCTAACAATGTAGTGGAAACCGAACACTCCATGGAACAAGATGTGGTGTTTAATGGTGCCTCAAGGGATCCTACATCATCATCTATTGCTTTTTGCCTTATGGCTAAGGCGTCAAAGGTATCTCCTACTTTGTACCCCAATATGTCTCTTGATGATGATGTTGATGCTAATGATGATGAGGATGATGATGAAGAGAATGATAATGTTGCCTCCTTAAAAACTAAGGGGGAAATGATTTTTAAAGCTCTTCATAAAAATAAAATTGCTCGTTCCAACTTCATGGAAATAATGTCCATTGCCATTGATGGCAAGAAATACATTGAGGAGTTGGAATCTCATCTAGAGGAGCATGAGGCCACCATTGATAAAATGGAAGGTCATGGGCGTGATTACGCTAATGAGATTGCGGACCTCTCTCAAGCTCTTGAACTTGAACAAACCACCAAGGAATCTCTTGAGGAGACTTTTGCTCTAGAATTATCTAAAGTGAAGGAATCTACTGATAGAGCTCTTAAGGTGGCCAATGTTTTTGAAACTAAAAATGCTAAGCTTGAAGTTGCTCATGCTAGACTCCTTGAGTAGTTTGAGCACCTCGAAAATGGCTCAAGGGTTATCAAGGGTGAGCTCATCAAACTCACCGAGTCTCATGCTCAACTTGAAGCTTCTTATTTAAAAGAGCTTGCCAAGTTGCCTTCTCCTCTTGTTGTTAATGATGATGCTTGTGCTACTAATTCTATTACTTGTGAAGCATCCATTTTGAAGGAGAATGTTGAGCTACGGGCTCAACTTGAGGTGCTATCTTGCAATTATGGGAAATTGGAAGAAAGTCATGAAAAGCTCTCAAGCTCTCATGATGATCTTCTAGTATCCCATAGTGTGCTAAAGATAGCTCATGAGGCCATGATTGCTAAGGTAACATCTAGTGAGCCTCATGTGGATACTAGCACTACTTCTAGTCAAAATAGTATATTGCCATGTGCTAGTCCTTGTAATTCATCTACTCACAATGTTGGTACATCTTGTGATGAATTGCTTTCCTTGCCTTGTTGCTCTAACGATAAAGCTTATACTTCCTCTAGTACTTGTGTTGAGACTAACCATGTAGAGGAAATCAAAGAGCTCAAGGCCCAAGTCACTTCTTTGAAGAAAGACTTGGAAAAGTGTCATGAAGGGAAGGCCACACTCAACAATATCTTGAGTGTGCAAAAATCCCCCAATGACAAAGGTGGACTTGGATTCAACTCCAACAAGAAGAAGAAGTCCAAGTTTAACAAGAAGAAGAGCCAAGAACAAGTCAAGAATTCGGCCAAGATTGTTTGCTTCAAGTGCAAAGTTGAAGGGCATCATGTTAGATCTTGCCCATTGAAGAAGAAGGCCATTAGTGTCAAGCAACAAGGGAAGAGGGCACAAGTTCAATCTCATGCTCAACATCAAGTTGAAGAAAGGCCTCTTCCCAAGAAGACTCAAGTTAATGCTTCTCAAGTTGATAAATCAAGTGAGAAGAAAGTGAAGAGTAGACGTTGCTACTTATGTCATGAGAAAGGTCACGTCGCTTCTTCATGCACTAGTGGTAACTTATCCAACCCAATTATTATTGATGATATCTATTCTCTTGGTAAGGATAAGGTTGGCAATGTGTTTGCCAAGTTTGTTGGTACTCAAAGTGGTGTCAAGCAAAGAACCATTTGGGTAGCCAAACCTATTGTGACTAACCTCTTAGGACCCAACTTGGTTGGGGACCAACAAGCTCAAACTTGATCAATAGGTGTTGTCGGAGGGCATTGGAGACTTGGCTACATTATGAAGAATTAAGGGGACTTCATCATTCTCTTTGTCTCAAGCCAAGTCAATTGGATTATCAAGTTTCTATCTTATATCCAATGTGCCTCCTTGCGGTAACTTGTACTTAAATTGTTTACCTTGAAAGTTACTTGCCCCCTTGCATGTTTTGGTTTTGTTCCTTGCATGTGTTTGTATATGTTGCGCTTCCAACTTGCTTATCTTGAGCAATCAAGTATGTGTGTGTTGGTTTGCACATCATGTACGTGTGCGTCGTGCGTTGAGCCTTTTTGCTTCCTGTTTGTATCCTAGTTGGCTCGTGTGAGAGATCAATGGAACATCCCATTTTGGGGGAGTGATGTGCTTTGTGCACCTCACAATCCTATAAATGTGTGTACATGAGGAATACCATCTAGTATTGATATTACAAGATTATCTAGTCGCTAGGTGGTATATCTCTCATGAGAAATTCAAATTCTAAAAATTCCATTGATTATCTCGTGTTGGATCCTCTTATTGCCTCTTGTTTAGTTCTTATTGGTATCACATTATGGGGGAGTAATATGCTAAGTGCATATTACAAGCCTAGAAAATGTGTACATTTGAGATATTGTCACCTATAATTGATATTGTAAATATCTTGTTCCTAGGTGGCATGTTAGCTCTACAAGTTGCAATTTGCTTGTGTGTGGTGTGAATATGATGTTGGATATCCTTGCAATCTACCACCGGGAATTCTTTCCATCTACTTCTTGTCTTTTGACAATTGGTAGTCACTTATGTGTGGTAGAATTTAATTGATCATCTTTACATTGGTTTTTGTTTATTTGCCTTTTTCTCTTGCCAAGGTTTGTGTTAACTCCCGTTGTCTTCCATACCACTTGTGGATCTTGTTTATTTCTTGTTCTTGTCTAGTGTTTTCTAGATATAGTGAAAGCAGTGATCCCACCTTGTGCATTTTGTATTCAAATACAAATCCTATATAATGCACAACTCGTGGGGGAGCTATTCTATTTTCTTCACTCTTCTTGTGATCCTTATCAAGTGTGTTTTGGTGGAAGGCAAGCCATTTCTTTTTGGTACTTTGTGCCATCATGAAACTTTGTTGAGAGCTTGGTATGTTTGGAACCATCCTCTCTTTGGGAGTTTGACATCTTTAGTTTAGTGTGTATCAATGGATATCTCATTCCTTGATGTATCTTTAATGATATCTTCCAAGTGATGATTTCTCCATTTGGTATCCTTTTCACTTGGCATTTATTTGTCTTTTGGTTTCGGGTTTTGAAAGTCTTGAGCATGCATGTTTACTTCATGTATTTCATTTGGCATGCTTTCTTTCTTTGACTCAATATATAGGGGAAACTCCACCTAGTCTCAATTTGGATGAGATGTGCATGAAATTCATTTTCATATCTATATGCACATATTTATGTGGAGTTTGTCCTATGTATTGGTGTTTCTAACTATTTGGTCCCGATGAGTTTGGGTACCGTTTAGTTTGTGTTGTTATTCTAGGAACATTTGGAGATGCATTGGATGCTCGGCTCACTCACAAGGAAGGTGTTGTCACCATGTGCATATTGGAGTCAAGCTAGGATGATCAATGAACTACTATCTACCTTCAATTGGTATCTACTACATCCTTGCAATGATATCTCGGTAACAAGTATCTATTCATGCTTTCTCCTCTTGCATTCAACCTTGTGTAGGTTGCATCTTGGCATGATTTTCATTTCATATCTTGTGATACTTGTTTCCTTTCTCAAAGCATCCCAACGATGATCTCTTGTTGCTAGTTGTGATGCCCTTGATGGATGTGTGTTTGGACTTCATTTATATACAATAAGACCATATCTAGCCAAGTGCTATGCTTTCAAGCAAATATCTTATTGGTATATTTATGACTTCCTTGTGGATATCTTGTTCCTTCGTGTTGTAACTATTTCGGGTGTACATTCTTCTTTGTAGATATATATATCATCATGATTTCGTCTACATAGAACCTTATACACTTGAGAGAAATTACATCTCTAGTTGATATCCTTTCTTTCACGTCCACCTTGTCTTTCTTATGTTATTTCTTTGGTGGCTCCGTGAAAGCTTTTGCCTTGAGTGCGTGTCCTCTATCATTGCATCTTGATGCACTCTTGTGTGGTGAAGATTATTTTCCTCGTGCTTATCGTTATGAGGCTTTTGCCATCTTAATTGGCATCCCTCGTCCTGATGAGGCTTTCATCTTCTATCTTCACCACGGGTTGTCACAAGCATAAGTTCTTTATATGCTTATTAGTAAGCTTGTGAACCCATTTGCTAGTTGTGTGTGGGAATGATAGGCCTTGCACCGTGTGCCTCATTCTTTCAAGACTATGTTGATGCTTAATGCTCATCCTAATTTTAGTCTTCTCAAGTGCTTCGCCATGACTCACACACATCATTTTGGTTGAGCCCATTCTTAAGTTGCCTCTTTTACTTGTTGCTCAACCATGTGTTTGTTGCAAGTACCAGGCTTTGTTTCCTATATGCTCACTTGCACTTGTTGTAAGTTTCTATTGATTTTGGGGGAGCTATGATCCTATTTTGTGCACTTTGTATCCAATTAGAAAACATTCTTTTTTGTGCACAAATCATGGGGAGCTTCTCTAGTTTCTTTAGAACACTCCTCGTCTCATATCATAATATCCTTCATTCATGTGGCTCATAGGATCTTTGATCTAGTTGGTTCAATTGATATCCTTTGATTGCTTGCTTCAATTGGTACCTTTTGATTGCTTGATTGCTTGTTTCTCTCTTTGTTATGTCTTTGTGGCATATCATTCTTTTGCAATCTTTGGGCCTCAATATAGTTTGTGTTCCTCCAAGTATTAACCATTGGATATGTGTATTGCATTCCACTCTCTTGTTGAGAAATAAACAATTTATGGAGGACCACAATTTATATTGGTCTTCTTAGGATTTCGCCCATTTTGGCAATCGATGCCAATGGGGGAGAAGTTTCACAGAGTTTTGTGGAGAAGTTTAGAGAGTTATCTCCTCTTGCTTTGGTTTTGTTCCTTAACATTTGCATCTCATACGCATGCACTATTGGTTGTTGCATTGCATAGTGAAGCATAATTCCTTATATAAACTCTCTTGAAAGTGATTGTCATCAATTACCAAAATGAGGGAGATTGAAAGAACATGCGGTGCCCCCATGTTTGGTTTTGGTAATTGATGACAATCTCTATGGACTAATGGTTGTCTTGAGTTATATTTGAAGGATATGTCCATAGGATTTTCTTGAAGTCCATGTGTTAGTTTCAAGGAGTTTATGAGTTGACCAAGGTGCTATTAAGGAATTATCCAAAGATTGGTCATGCGAGTGTTGAGCTTATTGCAAGCATGTCTTGAAGAAGAAGGTTGTGTGATCATTCATGTTTACCTTCAATACATCATCCAAATGAAGAGAGTTGCAAAGATTTAAGGTTGATCAAGACTAAGTCAATAGTGAATCAAGTTGATCAACTCACAAAGCGTAGAAGATGTACCGAGAGGGATCAAGTGATCGCATGGTATGGTAAGCATTGTCCATTGCACTTTGTGTACTAACCCATGGTCTATGTGAGAGTTCTATGTGGGGTTAGCTACGTATCCATGGGCTTGCATCAAGAGGAAGATATCATACAACCCATGGAAAGGATGACATCAAGTGGTGATCGTCATCAAGATTGCCGTGTGCAAGTTCAAGTGGAGCATCACGAAGAGATCAAGTGCTTGAATCTTGCCATCCATTGTGGTGTCAATGGACTTGTGAAGATGAGTCGAAGAGTGGCTCACCCATAGTGGACTATGGGGGAGCAATCATCTAGTCTTCATCGAGCCAACGCAATCAAGAAAGGTGGTCCATCTTGAGGGAGTCAAGATCATCATAATCTAGCTCAAGTGGACCATGTGCAAGGCAAAGGTTTGCCCTTGACAGGTTTTCTATTTTACCGGTCTCATGGTGGTAGTAGGGAGACCGGGTTATATGATCGTTTGCCGTACTATCAAGGGGGGCTCTCAAGTTGGTAGCTTGATCGTATCGTTAGTAGAGAGCTCAAACCCTTGCATCCTTGCATCATGTTTCTTGGTTCTTGTTTGGTTCTTTTTGTGAATCTTAGTGCTTATGGTCATCTTGATGACAAGCTTGAGTTCATCGAAAACGGAGTTCACATGCGTCTTCTATGATGTTTTCGGTGTTGGAGGTTTTACCGGTCTTTTCCGAGGAAGGGTTCTCACCATTTTCCTTTGGGACTTTTCTCATTTGCTTATTCTTGATATTTCTATCAAGATTGTGTTAGCCCATGTCGTTAGCTTTCCAACAAACTTGGTTTCGTTGAATTCGGAGTCCGTTTGCAAAAGTTGTGGCTGTTTTGGTAAAGGATGCAGCGGTACTACCGCGACTAGAGCGGATGTAATTTTTTACTACCGCTCCAGAGCAGTACTACCGCGGCTCCTGAGCGGTAGTACCGCCCCAGAGCAGTACTACCGCGGCTCCTAAGCGGTAGTACCGCTCCAGACCAAAATCTCGTGTTTTGCTCAGCGGAAGTAGGCACAGAAGTATTTTTTTAGTGCCGCTCGCAAGCAGTAGTACCGCTACCATTTGCGGTAGTACCATGAGGTCGAGCGGTAGTACCGTGAGGACGAGCGGTACTACCGCTCCGAAGGTTCTTTTGGCCTTTTTGCCTCCTTGTTGTTGTGTTTCGAAGGGGTTCTACCGCCCTAGCGGTAGTATCGCTCCTTGGAGCGGTAGTACCGCTCTGTGCGGACTGTGAGCATAACGGTTGGATTCGGGAGCTCCTATAAAAGGGGGTATTCTTCCCCATTCAACCTTATCCTTTGAGCTCATGTTCTTTCCCCATTGTTGACCTTCTTCGAGCTTGCCAACTCTCAATCCCTCCATGGATTCTTGCTAGTTTTTAAGGGAAAAGAGAGAGGAGATCTAGATCCACATTTCCACCAATCACTTTCTCCTCTATGTGAGGGGAACCCTTTGGATCTAGTTCTTGGAGTTCTTGGTGTTCTCCTTCTTGTTCTTCCTCTCATTTTCCTCCCTAGCATTAGTTGCTTCGGTGGGATTTGAGAGAGAAGGACTTGGGCACTCCGTGTGCCCTTGCCATTGCATTTGGTGCATCAGTTTGAGTTCTCCATGGTGATACGTGGAAGTTACAAGTTGAGAAGCTTATTACTCTTGGGTGCTTGGTGCCCTTGAGCTTGTTCCTCTTGGGTGCTTGGGCGCCCTAGACGGTTGGTGGTGTTCGGAGCTCAATCATTGTGGTGTAAAGCTCCGGGCAAGCATCGGGGTCTCCAATTAGGTTGTGGAGATCGCCTCGAGCAATTTGACGGGTACCGGTGATCGCCCCCAAGGGTTGCCAAAGTGTACGGGTTCGGTGACCGCCCCCAAGGGTCGCCATTTGTACGGGTTCGGTGACCGCCCTCAAGGGTCCCTTAGTGGAATCACGGCATCTTGCATTGTGCGAGGGCGTGAGGAGATTACGGTGGCCCTAGTGGCTTCTTGGGGAGCATTGTGCCTCCACACCGCTCCAAACGGAGATTAGCATCCGCAAGGGTGTGAACTTCGGGATACATCATTGTCTCCGCGTGCCTCGGTTATCTCTTACCCGAGCCCCTTTACTTATGCACTTTACTTTGTGATAGCCATATTGTTCTTTGTCATATATCTTGCTATCACATAGTTGCTTATCTTGCTTAGCATAAGTTGTTGGTGCACATAGGTGAGCCTAGTTGTTGTAGGTTTTGTGCTTGACAAATTAACCGCTAGGTTTATTCTGCATTTCTTCAAGCCTAAACCATAATTATTTTAAAGCGCCTATTCACCCCCCCCCTCTAGGCGACATCCTTGATCTTTCACCCCGCCTGTCCTGGTAGCCCCGACCGAGAAGGAGCCCATGCTCCTCTACATCGCTGCCACCAGTCGGGTTGTCAGCATAGTCATTTTGGTAGAGCGCAAGGAGGAGGGCAGAGCATTGCCGGTCCAGAGACCGGTGTATTACTTGAGTGAAGTACTGTCCGCCTCCAAGCAAAACTACCCGCATTATCAGAAGATGCTCTATGGCGTGCACTTTGCCGCCAAGAAGCTGAAGCCCTACTTTCAAGAGCACCCAATAACCGTCGTCTGCACGGCTCCGCTTGCTGAGATCCTGGGAAGTCGGGATGCTTCTGGCCGAGTGGCCAAGTGGGCCATCGATCTGGCCCCTTACACCATCTACTACCAGCCTTGCACCGCCATCAAGTCGCAAGTGTTGGCCGACTTCCTCGTCGACTGGGCCGAGACCCAGTACCTACCACCAACACCAGACTCCACCCATTGGCGAATGCATTTTGATGGTTCGAAGATGCGCACTGGTCTGGGAGCCGGCATCGTCCTCACCTCTCCCAAAGGTGACAAGCTCAAATATGTGTTGCAAGTCCATTTTGCCGCCTCCAACAACGTAGAAGAATATGAGGCACTCATACACGGACTCCGGCTTGCTAAGGAACTTGGCATTCACCCGATCCTGTGCTATGGTGACTCCGACTTGGTGGTCCAGCAGTCGTCAGACGACTGGGATGCCAAGGACGCAAATATGGGAAGCTACCGTTTCCTCGTGCAGCAGCTCAGTGGATACTTTGACAGGTGCGAGTTCCATCACATGCCAAGAAACAACAATGAGCAAGCGGATGCTTTGGCATGGATCGGCTCCACCCGCCAAGCGATACCAGCCGGCGTCGCCTTACAGCGCCTCCTCAAGCCGTCTCTCAAGCCATCTCCAGAGTCCGACTCCATCATCGTGTCGGCCCCTCCTGAAGCAGTCGGATCCGACTTGAGGATACCAGAGGCCGGCACGAGGACTTCGGCAGGCGGCCCGGGGACTGCAGCCGTCGCACCCGGCACGGGGACTTCGGCAGGCGGCCCGGGGACTGCAGCCGTCGCACCCGGCCCGGGAATTCCAGAGCCCGGCCCGGGGACTGCAGCAGTCGGCCCGGGGACTTCTTCAAGATAGCAGGCGGTAGCCGACTCCAACGCGCCGCCTCTCAGCCCAACCGCCCTCATACAAGTAGCCGTCATAGCAGTCGGAGAGATAGCAGCACCATCATGGGCTCAAACCATCCTCAAATTCCTGGTAAACAAAGAGCTGCCAGCCGACGAGACCCTGGCCCGACAAGTGCAATGATGGACGACGGCATACACCATAGTCAACAAAGAGCTGGTTTGGCGCAGTGTCACTGGAGTATATCAGCGCTGTGTGGAGCCGGACCAGGGCCAAGCAATCCTTAGAGATATTCACCAGGGTGAATGCGGTCACCACGCAGCCTCGAGAGCACTCGTGGCCAAAGCTTTTCGTCATGGATTCTTTTGGCCGACTACTCTTGAAGAGGCCAAAGAGTTGGTCCAGAAGTGCCAAGGATGCCAAAGATTCCGCTCCAAGCCTCATTTGCCAGCTTCTGCACTCAAGACTATTCCAATTGCTTGGCCATTTGCTGTTTGGGGTTTAGATATGGTGGGACCATTCAAGACAGCCCGTGGCGGCATGACTCATCTGATTGTCGCTGTGGACAAGTTCACCAAGTGGATAGAGGCCAGGCCAATCAAAAAACCGAATGGGCCGACTGTCGTGACTTTCATCGCCGACATCACAACTCGATACGGCATACCGCATAGCATCATCACCGACAATGGCACAAACTTTGCCAAAGGAGCCTTGGCTTGTTTCTGCACGATGCAGGGCATCCGACTGGACTTAGCGTCCGTTGCCCACCCGCAGTAAAACGTCCAGGTTGAGCAAGCAAACAGCCTCATCTTGTCCGGCATCAAGCCCCAACTAGTTGAGCCTCTTGAGCGTTCGGCCGACTATTGGCTCGACGAGCTGCCAGCCGTCCTCTGGAGCCTGCGCACAACTCCGAACAAGTCGACTGGCTTCACACCCTTCTTCCTCGTCTACGGCGCCGAAGCCGTCATCCCGACGGACATAGAATTCGACTCCCCGCGAGTCACCATGTACACCAAGGCGGACGCCAAGGAGGCGCGAGAAGACAGCGTCGACCTGCTGGAAGAAGGCCGGCTGCTGGCACTTAGCCGGTCCTTCATCTACCAGCAGAGTCTGCGCCGATACTACAACCGCAAGGTGAAGCCAAGATACTTCCAAGAGGGAGACCTTGTGCTCCGGCTGATCCAGCGAACAGTCGGCCAGCACAAGCTCTCGGCGCCTTGGGAAGGCCCCTTCATCATCAGCAAGGTGCTGGGCAATGACTCCTACTATCTGATCAACGCTCAGAAACCCAGAGCACGCAAAAGAGATGATTCAGACAAGGAGACGGAGAGGCCGTGGAATGCAAACCTCTTTCGGAGATTTTACAGTTGAAAGCAGTATGTATCACGCTACCTTTTGTATTATGTACAAAGACTCCGGGTCCCCCGAGACGAACTCGGGGAATGCCCTCCTTTTATCTATATGATAAGTATTATGTCCATGAGTGTGTTTCTGTTTTATGATTCCCGCCTGGCACCGGGTCGACCAGTCGGCCCGGAGGCTCGCCGCCCTCCACTATATGCCGCCTCCTGTAGCCGGTCAAGTAATGTGTTGGCACCTAAAAAACTTCTTCTGTCAGAAGCCGCAGTTCGCAGAGCGACTGCATGGCGGGCAGAGGCGGCAAGACAGTGCCCACATGAAAAATGGTTAAGGAAAAAGTACATATAGCCGAGGTCGGCACCATACCTGCACGGCCAGCTGTCGAGCAGCCGGCCGGCTGGCCTCTGCCTCCTTTGCAAAAACCTCCAAACAGCTAAAGTACTTGCCCTCCCGCAAAAAAGCTAAGTACTCAAACCAGCCGCAGTCCGCAGAGCGGCTGCTTGGCTGGCAAGAGGATATCTAAGAGAGGGCGGCAAAGGAAAAAAAGCAAGAAGTTCACGCAAGGAAAGCTAGAGATCGGTAGAACAAAGCATAAAGTTGCGATAGAATATTTACATAGATAAAGGCTGATCGGCCGGCATTTAGCAAAGTTTAAGATACACCCCGTGGGTGGAATTATGCGAATTTAACAAAGTGTTCAGAATATCAAGCAGGAAAAGAAAAAAGATAAAATCCCTAAGGAGCGGCGAAGGACTCCGGCTAGGCGTTCGGGTCGGCAATGCCGGTTGGCGCAGCAGACGGCTCCGGCTGGATGCTGGGGTCGGCAGTGCCGGTTGGCGCAGCAGACAGCTCCAACTGGATATTGGGGTCGATGGTGCCAGTTGGTGCAGTTGGCGGCTCCGGCTGGACGACGACGTCAGCTGCGCCGACTGGTGCGACAGGCGGCTTTAGCTGGACGCTGGAGTCGGCAACGCCAGTCGGGGTGGCGGAAGGCTGGATGACGGAGTCGATGGCATCTGTCGGAGGCACGGGCGGCTGGTCGGTCACCACCGGGTCGCCTCCAGTAGCAGCTGGCGCTTTCGAGCGTGGGTCGTTGCTTGAGGCCCGATCGGGTTGGGGCTGATCATCCGCACCAGCCTCTAGCATATCGATGTCGCTGTCTTCCTCCTCCTCCTCCTCCTCCTCCTCCTCCCCCTCTCCCTCCTCTCCTTCGTCGTTGGAGTCGATGACTTCAGCCGAGTCCTTGCTGTCCTTCGGGTTCAGCCCGAACCACTCTTGCGGGGCTTCACCGCCTTCCTCGACCACCTCCGGAACCAAGATGCTGGTGTTGGTGAAGTCGGCGATCGCCGCCGCCCTGTTGACAAGTTCGGCCTCCACCGCTGCCAGCTCCTCCTATGCTTCCAGCCGGAACGTGGCCAGCTAGGCTAAGTCCAGCCCAGGATACCACACCTTGATGAACTCAAGGGCGCGGCGTGCTCCTGCCCGGGCTGCAGAGCCTTTCCAGGCCTACAAGCGGCCGGCCACCACCTCCAGCCAGTCGGTGGTCCAGCTTGGAGTGCGTGGAGCCGGTAGGCCTGGCCAGAGGGAGGCAATCGCCTGAGCCCCGACGCGCTGAAGACGGTGCAACACTTGATGGGCGGGCCGAAGGCGGGCCTGGATGCTGAGGATCTGCTCATTAAGAGTCCGGGGGCGTCAACAGCAATCTACATGCCTTCCGCCCTCCGCTCCTCGCGTTGGGCCTCGATGGCTTGACTCGCGGTGACGGAGTGACCCGAGAAGAAATCTTTTTGGGCAGAAAGCAAGGAAAAACAAAGTCAGAAACAAGCAGTCGGCTTAGAAAGGGCTAGCAGCTCAAGACAACAAACAAGAAGAACAAAACTCACCGTCGACCAGGTCCTCGATGCTGCTGAAGAAGGCCGTCGTCTACGCCTCCTTGTCAGTCCAGGCGGCGCGCTCGGTTTCGAACTCCATAAGGAGATCGACCTCCTTCGCCTTCACATCCCGCTGGGCCGTCTTTAGAGCCTCCGTCTGCTCAGCGAGCTTGGCGACCAGCCGGTACCGCTCCCCGGTCAGCTTGCTGCACTCCGCCTCCTTGCCACGCAGAGCGGTGTTGGCTTCGCCCAGCAGCTGCTGTAAGGCGGCGTTGGCCTCTGAAAAAAGAGGGGAAAGAAGAAAGAGCATCAGTCAAGAAGACAAGGCGGAATATAGTTGCCGTGGAGATCAGGCCCGACTGCTCAGCAGTCGGCCCGAATCTCGGGGACTACAGCCCGCGGATGCGCCATCGCGCCCCTGCAGAGAAGAAGTAATTAGCAACAAAAGAAACACTGAGGTGATTCGGCCTGACTACTCAGCAGTCGGCCTGAACCTCGGGGACTACAGCCCGCGGGTGCGCCGGCGCGCCCTCGCAAAGAAAGGAAGTCGGAACTTACTCCGGCTCTCGGTCAGATGGGTGGTCTGCGCTCCAGTTCCCGAACCCTGGAGTTGAAGGAGACGGCGCGGAGATTATGGTAGTCCTGCAGAAGGGATATCAAACAAGTCAACATTCAATATATACAAGTTGAAGTTCCGGACCGCCTGCTCAGCAGCCGGCCTGAAACTTGGGGACTACACCCAGTGGGTGCGCTGGCGCACCCCCATGAAGAAAGAAAGAAGCTCAAGGAAAAAAGGAAAAGGAAAGTAAGGAAGCTTACGCGGATGGCTGCCCGCGACTCCAGGAAGGCCTCGTTGCAGTGCCTGAGGGCTTCGAGTTCGGCCCGGAGCTTGGCCTGGACGTCAAGGGACGCCTGGTTCAGGGCGCCCGTCCCGCCCCCGTGTATCTAGCCTGCGGGCGCGACGCTGGTCGCCTCGGTGTCGGGGACCGTGGAGCTCATGGCACCGACCTCCTGCAGCCGCGGCGCTGAGGCCGCCTTCTCAAGACGGCGGCACGTAGGTGTGCGGACCTCAGGAATCAAGCCAGTCACCACCGTGTCTTCGGCCGGTGGCACCGGTGGTGCAGCCGACTGCTCGTCCTGCGTCCCGCTGGCTGGCGGCGGTGGCGGAGGCGGTGGCGGTGGCACAAAGACGTCCGGCATAGCCACGTCGCCGCCCTCCCGCTCTCGGATCGGGTGATTGTCGCCGGCTCCTCCGGCCGTCTCCACGAACTCAGGCGGAGGCGGCGCGGTGTTCAGGGGCGTCACGAGTAGCGGCTCTTGGTGGTGTGCGGCCTCCGCAAGCCGCTCCCTCTCCGCGGCTTCGGCCTCTGCCTGCGCCAGTGCCCTCTCAGCAGACACGGCGGCCTTGTCCGCCTGCTCCTTGGCCAGACGGTTGGCCTCTTCCTCACGCGCCTCCCGCGCAATCCGCTCTGTCGCCTCCCGGAGGTCGGCGGCTGGGTCAATTTGCCGGGTGGTGGAGGAGGTCGCCGCCGACCTGATGACCGAGGTGGTGCTCAAATTCTCGAGGGGCAGCGGGGCCCTGAAACAAGAAAACAAGTCGGAAAGCTCTCATGCCGGATTGGCAAGTAGACGGAAAACATGAAAAGGATACTTACGCCGACACCATGACGGGCACCTTCGGCTGCATCTCATACTTGGCCACCTTGCCCGCGGCTTCTTTCTGCCTGGTCGCCGCGGCCGGGTTCTTGGGCTTCTTCGGGGCGCTGCCAAATAGGGTAGCGCCCTGCTTCCGCTTGCGCTTGCTGCCACGGGCGGGAGGCCCAGAAGAGGGGCCTGCGCCAGTGTTGGCAATGCTCCGGGTGGGGCACAGTTCGTCCTCGTCATCGTCGTCGTCGGGCCAAGTCCCCACACCGCCGCCTTCCTTGGAGCCGCCTGCTCTACTGCCACCACCTATTGCGTTGTCCGCCAGGGCGGCCGCCCCTAAGTCGGGGTTGTCCAAGTCACTCACTGCCCTGTCCGGCCGGTAGTCATCACCCGGCCCCAGGAGGGCGGCCGTCGCCTCGGACATATAAATCTGCGGTCAGAAGGGAGTCGCATCACGACAAGAACAAGACTAAAAAAAGCAGATCAGAAGGAAAAAATGAGGAGACTTACGGCAGGCGGCGGATCATCGCATGAGTATGGCCGCTTCCCGTACCGCCACTCCGCCTCCGACACCTTGAGGTCGGAGATCTCATTCACCATTCGTGCGACCTCGGCAGTCGGCATCTGCCTCGTGCACAGCCGGCTGGGGTCGCGGTGCCCGCTCATCTGGAAGATTGGATAAGGGCGGCTCAGGAGCGGGAGAACCCGGCGCTCGATGAAGGCGATCAGGAGGTCGGAGGCCACGAGGCCCTCCGACTCCTGGAGCACCCAGAGTCGGCCGATGGCGGCCGCTGCGTCCGGCGTCACCGGCTTTGGCTTGTAGCCCCAGTTAGGCCGGAGTCCGGTGGGAGGGTCGGCCTTGTAGGCCGGCAGGTTGAGAAAGTTGGCAGCCGGATCTACGTTCTCGAGTAGAAGTAGGACTGCTGCCACATCTTCACGGACTACGTCAGCTTGATGACGGGGAAGGCGTTCCGCTTCGTCGGCCGGCGCACGGCGACAAAACCGCCACACTCGACCGCCGTGTCCTTGGCGGAGGTGCCGAGCTTCCCGTAGAAGAACACTCCCCACAGCTCGAGTGTGGGGAGGACACTGATGTAGCCCTCGCACGCCGTGATGAAGGCGGAGAGCAGGGTCACGGTGTTGGGTGTGAGATGATGGGGCTGGAGGTTGTTGAAGTCGAGGAAGGAGTGGAGGAAGCCACTCACCGGAAGGCCGAAGCCACGGAGGAAGTGCGAGCGGAACACGACCCGCTCGTTCCCCCTCGGCACCGCGAGATCTCCTCCTCTGGCGGCACCCGCACCTTGACGAATGCTACGCTGGGCATCTGGTGCGTGTCGCGGAGGAAGGAAATATGATCTTAGATCACAGTCGACCCCTCCCAATCGCCGCCGTTCTCACACGCGATGGCTTAGGGCAGGCTACGTGAGGAGGACGGATGCAATGGCGGCAACACTGGGCAGCAGGGGCTATGGAGGAGAGAGCAGGGAAGAAGAAAGAGTGGGAGGGGGCGCGCAAGCTTTGCCGCACCCCTCCCTTCCCCCTACTTATAGCCCTCAAGCTACGAAGCCGAGGGGGCGGGGCGTGGGACGTGGGATTAACTGCACCCACGACCCTGATACGTCTCCAACGTATCTATAATTTTTGATTGCTCCATGCTACTTTATCTACTGTTTTGGACTATATTAGGCTTTATTTTCCACTTTTATATTATTTTTGGGACAAACCTATTAACCGGAGGCCCAGCCCAGAATTGCTGTTTTTTGCCTATTTCAGTGTTTTGAAGAAACGGAATATCAAACGGAGTCCAAACAGAATGAAACCTTCGGGAACGTGATTTTCTCACCAAACGTGATCAAGGAGACTTGGACCCTACTCCAAGAAGCAGAAGAGTCGGTCACGAGGGTGGGGGGCACGCCCCCCTGCCTCGTGGCCCCCTGTTGCTCCACCGACGTACTCCTTCCTCCTATATATACCTACATATCCCCAAACGATCAGAGACGGAGCCAAAAACCTAATTCCACCGCCGCAACTTTCTCTATCCACGAGATCCCATCTTGGGCCCTATTATGGAGCTCCGCCGGAGGGGGCATCTACCATGGAGGGCTTCTACATCAACACCATAGCCCCTCCGATGAAGTGTGAGTAGTTTACTTCAGACCTTTGGGTCCATAGCTAGTAGCTAGATGGCTTCTTCTCTCTTTTTGGATCTCAATACAATGTTTTCCCCCTCTCTTGTGGAGATCTATTCGATGTAATCTTCTTTTTGCGGTGTGTTTGTTGAGATCGATGAATTGTGGGTTTATGATCCAGCTTATCTATGAATAATATTTGAATCTTCTCTGAATTCTTTTATGTATGATTGAGTTATCTTTGCAAGTCTCTTTGAATTATCCGTTTGGTTTGGCCAACTAGACTGGTAGTTCTTGCAATGGGAGAAGTGTTTAGCTTTGAGTTCAATCTTGCGGTGTCCTTTCCCAGTGATAGCAGGGGCAGCAAGGCACATATTGTAGTGTTGCCATCGAGGATAACAAGATGGGGTTTTTATCATATTGCATGAAGTTATCCCGCTACATCATGTCATCTTGCTTAAGGCGTTACTCTGTTTTTAACTTAATACTCTAGATGCATGCTGGATAGCGGTCGATGAGTGGAGTAATAGTAGTAGATGCAGAATCGTTTCGATCTACTTGTCTCAGACGTGATGCCTATATACATGATCATACCTAGATATACTCATAACTATGCTCAATTCTGTCAATTGCTCAACAGTAATTTGTTCACTCACCGTAGAATACTTATGCTCTTGAGAGAAGCCACTAGTGAAACCTATGGCCCCCGGGTCTATTCTCATCATATCAATGTCCATCACTTTATTATTTGCTTTGTTTTTACTTTGCCTTTTACTTTTCACTTTGCATCTCTATATCAAAAAATACCAAAAAATTTATTTATCATCTTTATCAGATCTCACCCTCGTAAGTGACCGTGAAGGGATTGACAACCCCTAATCGTGTTGGTTGCGAGTAGCTATCGTTTTGTGTAGGTACGAGGGACTTGTGCATGGTCTCCTACCGGATTGATACCTTGGTTCTCAAAAACTAAGGGAAATACTTATGTTACTTTGCTGCATCATCCTCTCCTCTTCGGGGAAATCCAACGCAGTGCTCAAGAGGTAGCAAGAAGAATTTCTGGCGCCGTTGCCGGGGAGGCTCATGCAAGCAAGTCAACCATACTAAGTACCCATCACAATCCCTATCTCTCGCATTACATTATTTGCCTCTCGTTTTCCTCTCCCCCACTTCACCCTTGCCGTTTAATTCGCCCTCTCTTTCCCAATGTCCTCCTCTTCTTCTCGTTTGCCTTTTTCTCATCGCCTTTTTTACTCGCTTTCCCCCGCTTCTGTTTGCCGCTATGTCTGAAATTGGGGAGATTATCGTCGATATGTACAATAGTGATAACATGGAAAATCCCGAGGCCCCGGCCGATGATCCCCCTATCTTGCATACTAAAAAGTTTCGGATCGGCAGTGGTAACATCATTGGCAAAGGCGTTATTCAAGATTTCTTTACTTGTGCTGGTGCTTTACCTTCTTTGGGATGTTCTATCCTTCATAGAACTAGTAGCCTTGCGGATGCTATCGCTATGCTTGTAGTTGAACTTGAAAGACAATTTATGCATATGCATCCTTGCATACAAAGAATTTTCCTAGAATTCTCCAATATTGAACATTCTTTTGTTAAGCGTGCTGTTACTATCTTCTTGGCTCATGAGTTTAGATTTATCATAAGAGAGGCCAAAGAAATCTTTGCGCACTATAGGGTGGGCGCCGGTCATCCTCCCATAGAGGCGATCCTCTATGATCAAGAAGAATTTAGGCGTTTTCAATCTTCAGACTATGTTGCTTTTAATGAAAACCTTAGAAAAAAGGTTCCTATCAATGTCTTGGTTGATTGCATTAATGAACTTAATAATGATTTTTCTCTTCGAAACAATGAGCTAGGATACTCTCTTGAGTACAGGCTCACAAAATTTTGCCAAAAGAATGCTTTTAGTGATGAAATAGTTGTGCACTATGAAGGGCCAAGGGAGGAGCCCGTTCCTCCTGTGATTGATCTTGGGGACATCTGTCCCACTAAATTTAGCCCTTTTGATTACTTTTGATTTCCCTAAAGAAAACTTGCCGCCGAACGTAGAGAATATGAGATGAGTCTTTAAGATCTATCTTATTATTATGGCACGCGTTAAATCTATCCTTGCTTTTATGCCTAGCTAGGGGCGTTAAACGATAGCGCTTGTTGGGAGGCAACCCAATTTTATTTTTTGTTTTTTGTTTTTGCTTCTGTTTAGGAATAATTAATCCATCTAGCATCTGTTTGGATGTAGTTTTATCCTTTAATTAGTGTTTGTGCCAAGTAGAACCTATAGGATAACCTACAATGATAGTTGATTTGATTCTGCTGAAAAACAGAAACTTTGCACGCACGAATATAATTTTGTTAAATCACAGGAACGTGCTTTTGCGTTGATTCTTTTTTCTTCCCATCAATAGATAAATTTTCCAGGACTTCCTATTTTGGTAGGATTTTTAGAGTTCCAGAAGTTTGCGTTAGTTACATATTTCTACAGACTGTTCTGTTTTTGACAGATTCTGTTTTGCGTGTGTTGTTTGCTTATTTTGATGAATCTATGGCTAGTAAAATAGTTTATAATCCATAGAGAAGTTGGAATATAGTAGGTTTAACACCAATATAAATAAAGAATGAGTTCATTACAGTACCTTGAAGTAGTCTTTTGTTTTCTTTCTCTAACGGAGCTCACGAGATTTCTATTGAGTTTTGTGTTGTGAAGTTTTCAAGTTTTGGGTGAATTCTTTTGATGGATTATGGAACAAGGAGTGGCAAGAGCCTAAGCTTGGGGATGCCCATGGCACCCCCAAGCTAATCCAAGGACACCAAAAAGTCAAAGCTTGGGGATGCCCCGGAAGGCATCCCCTCTTTCGTCCACTTCCATCGGTAATTTACTTGGAGCTATATTTTTATTCACCACATGATATGTGTTTTGCTTGGAGCGTCTTGTATTATTTGCGTCTTTGCTTGTTAGTTTACCACAATCATCCTTGCTGTACACACCTTTTGATAGAGCCATACATGAATTGGAATTTGCTAGAATACTCTATGTGCTTCACTTATATCTTTTGAGCTTAATAGTTTTGCTCATAATGCTTCACTTATATCTTTTGAGCATGATAATTTTTGCTCTAGTGCTTCACTTAGATCTTTTAGAGCACGGCGATGGATTTGTTTTAAAGAAACTATTGGTCTCTCATGCTTCACTTAGATTATTTTGAGAGTCGTTAATAGCATGGTAATTTGCTTAATATTAATATAATTGGTGTTCAAGATATGTGAAACTTTCTTTTGAGTGAATTGAATACTAAGATAAGTTTGATGCTTGATAATTGTTTTGAGATATGGAGGTGATAATATCAAAGTCGTGCTAGTTGAGTAATTGTGAATTTGAGAAATGCTTGTGTTGAACTTTGCAAGTCCCGTAGCATGCATGTATGGTTAAAGTTGTGTAACAAATTTGAAACATGAAGTGTACCTGGCTTGTGCATCCTTATGAGTGGCGGTCGGGGACGAGCGATGGTCTTTTCCTACCAATCTATCCCCCTAGGAGCATGCGCGTAGTACTTGATTTTTGATGACTTCTAAATTTTTGCAATAAGTATATGAGTTCTTCTGACTAATGTTGAGTCCATGGATTATACGCACTCTCACCTTTCCGCCTTTGCTAGCCTCTTCGGTACCGTGCATTGCCCTTTCTCACCTTGAGAGTTGGTGCAAACTTCGCTGGTGCATCCAAACCCCGTGATGCGATACGCTCTATCAAATAAACCTCCTTATATCTTCCCCAAAATATCCACCATACCTACCTATCATGGCATTTCCATAGCCATTCCGAGATATATTGCCATGCAACTTCCATCATCATCATCATGACATACATTAATTTTGTCATATTACCATTGCATGATCATGTAGTTGACATCGTATTTGTGGCAAAGCCACCATGCATTATTTTCCATACATGTCACTCTTGATTCATTGCACCATCCCGGTGTACCGCTAGAGGCATTCATATAGAGTCATATCTTGTTCTAAGTTTCGAGTTGTAATCCTTATGTTGTAATCAATAGAAGTGTGATGATCATCATTGTTAGAGCATTGCCCAAATAAAAAAAGAAGAGAAAGGCCCAAAAAAGGCCCAAAAAATAAAGAAAATAAAAAGGGCAATGCTACTATCTCTTTTTCCACACTTGTGCTTCAAAGTAGCACCTTGTTCTTCATGTAGTGAGTCTCATATATTGTGCTGCAAAGTAGCACCTTGTTCTTCATGTAGTGAGTCTCATATATTGTGCTTCAAAGTAGCACCTTGTTCTTCATGTAGTGAGTCTCATAAGTTGTCTTTTTATACTAGTGGGAATTTTTCATTATAGAACTTGGCTTGTATATTCCTACGATGGGCTTCCTCAAATGCCCTAGGTCTTCATGAGCAAGCGAGTTGGATGCACATCCACTAGTTTTCTTTTGTTGAGCATTCATGGCTCTAGTGCATCCGTTGCATGGCAATCCCTACTCCTCATGTTGACATCAATTGATGGGCATCTCCATAGCCCGTTGATTATCCTCGTCAATGTGTGACTTTCTCCTTTTTTTGTCTTCTCCACACAATCCTCATCATCATATTCTATTCCACCCATAGTGCTATATCCATGGCTCACGCTCATGTATTGCGTGAAGGTTGAAAAAGTTTGAGATTATTTAAGTATGAAACAATTGCTTGGCTTGTCATCGGGGGTATAGAAGTTGGGAACATCTTTGTGTGACAAAAATGAAGCATAGCCTAACTATATGATTTTGTAGGCATGAACTTTCTTTTGCCATGCTATTTTGAGAAGACATGATTGCTTTGATTAGTATGCTTGAAGTATTATTATTTTTTATGTCAAGATGAAGTTTTGTCTTGAATCTTTCGGATCTGAATATTCATGCCACAGTTAAGAAGATTTACATTGAAATTATGCCAAAGTATCACTCTGCATCAAAAATTCTTTTTTATCATTTACCTACTCGAGGACGAGCGGGAATTAAGCTTGGGGATGCCTGATACGTCTCCAACGTATCTATAATTTTTTATTGCTCGATGCTACTTCCTCTACTGTTTTGGACTATATTTGGCTTTATTTTCCACTTTTATATTATTTTTGGGACTAACCTATTAACCGGAGGCCCAGCCCAGAATTGCTGTTTTTTTGCCTATTTCAGTGTTTCGAAGAAACGGAATATCAAACGGAGTCCAAACGGAATGAAACGTTCGGGAATGTGATTTTCTCACCGAACGTGATCCAGGAGACTTGGAACCTACTCCAAGAAGCAGAAGAGTCGGTCACGAGGGTGGGGGGCACGCCCCCCTGCCTCGTGCCCCCCTGTTGCTACACCGACGTACTCCTTCCTCCTATATATACCTATGTATCCCCAAACGATCAGAGACAGAGACAAAAACCTAATTCCACCGCCGCAACTTTCTGTATCCACGAGATCCCATCTTGGGGCCTGTTCTGGAGCTCTGCCCGAGGGGGCATCTACCATGGAGGGCTTCTACATCAACACCATAACCCCTCCGATGAAGTGTGAGTAGTTTACTTCGGACCTTCGGGTCCATAGCTAGTAGCTAGATGGCTTCTTCTCTCTTTTTGGATCTCAATACAATGTTCTCCCCTCTCTTGTGGAGATCTATTCGATGTAATCTTCTTTTTGTGGTGTGTTTGTTGAGACCGATGAATTGTGGGTTTATGATCCAGCTTATCTATGAATCATATTTGAATCTTCTCTGAATTCTTTTATGTATGATTGAGTTATCTTTGCAAGTCTCTTCGAATTATCCGTTTGGTTTGGCCAACTAGATTGGTCGTTATTGCAATGGGAGAAGTGTTTAGCTTTGGGTTCAATCTTGCGGTGTCCTTTCCCAGTGACAGCAGGGGCAGCAAGGCACGTATTGTATTGTTGCCATCGAGGATAACAAGATGGGGTTTTTATCATATTGCATGAAGTTATCCCTCTACATCATGTCATCTTGCTTAAGGCGTTACTGTGTTTTTAACTTAATACTCTAGATGCATGCTGGATAGCGGTCGGTGAGTGGAGTAATAGTAGTAGATGCAGAATCATTTCGATCCACTTGTCTCGGACGTGATGCCTATATACATGATCATACCTAGATATACTCATAACTATGCTCAATTTTGTCAATTGCTCAACAGTAATTTGTTCACCCACCGTAGAATACTTATGCTCTTGAGAGAAGCCACTAGTGAAACCTATGGCCCCCGGGTCTATTCTCATCATATCAATCTCCATCACTTTATTATTTGCTTTGTTTTTACTTTGCCTTTTACTTTTCACTTTGCATCTCTATATCAAAAAATACCAAAAATATTATTTATCATCTCTATCAGTCTCACCCTCGTAAGTGAACGTGAAGGGATTGACAACCCCTAATCGCGTTGGTTGCGAGTAGCTATCGTTTTGTGTAGGTACGAGGGACTTGTGCGTGGTCTCCTACTGGATTGATACCTTGGTTCTCAAGAACTGAGGGAAATACTTACGCTACTTTGCTGCATCATCCTCTCCTCTTCGGGGAAATCCAACGCAGTGCTCAAGAGGTAGCAGACCCCATGTCCCCCATTTATCGCACGCATTCACCACACCACAAACGGTCGTGAGAATGGCAACTGCTCCCCTCGGCACAGCGGATCCGCCCGGGTGCTGAGGCGCAGTAGTGGCAGGCCCAGCCCGCTGTCACATCCCATCAGGGGCGTGGGGTGGCAGGCTGGCCGGGCTGGCGCGCGCCGCGTGGCGTGACTATGGCGGGCGGCGGCCCGGGAAGCTTAGCAGGCACGCCACCTGTTTTCCCGCCTAAGAGTTCAAAATCAATCCAATAGTTCCGCCTAGGCGAGGCCGGCTTCAGCAGTCGGCCAACTGCAAGTCAGACCAACGCTCTCCCGGAGCTCGGTGAGGGGGTGAAGCCGCTGAGACTTCGCGGCCCCTCGACCACAACGCCTCACCGGCTTCAGGGACTACTGTCGGAGTAATGGGCCACGAGTAGGCTCACCCGAGTCCCAGAATTTATCAAGAACTTGGGCCGGCTCTGCCTTGCCGTGCCCCAGGACGAAGCTCCACCCTCTGGGAGCTGGCAAGCCCAACGGCCGGCTGCCAGAGGACGGCTGACCACCAACTGACGGAATCATGAGCGGCCGGCCCCCACCGGCCGGCCTCTATTGAAGACGACATCCGGCAGACGGCTGCCGCGCACCCTCAGAGTTTGTGCCCCCATCAGGAGGACAAGACGGGGCGTGGCAACAGTGAAGCCTCACCCCCAATCCCGGGGTCAGCGTGGCCACAGTGTCCCGTACGGGCGGAGATCTTCGCATGGCGTGGCACTGTTGCCACTCTCCCCTCACATCACTTTGGGCAGGTGGAGCCCCACTCCCCACGACGGCCTATCGGTATGGCCGGCAGGCTGCGGGCCCTGCCGGCCAGGGACATCCCAGAGGACGGTACACGCCGGACCAGACGAACCAAATGAGGGTCGGCCTCTAGCAGGCAGCCGCCCCTCCCTCGAAGCCCGTGCACCATTAAACTGAAGAGACCAGGTGTGGCTATAGTGATCTCCCATCAGGCGGCAGGGACTGTAGCCACACTGAGATGACCAAGCCAGCATCATTAGCAGCATGGCTATAGTGACCAGCCGGCGACCAGACCCGCCAGCGGCGGGGACGGCCTGTCGGCTCCTTACCAGACCGAGCGGCGGGGCCCACAGGGCGGCGGGCCCCAGCAGTCGGCGGAGAAGCCGGAGGCCGGAGACGCTGACAGCCGGGCCCGGCAGCCGGCCAGATTACCATTGTACCCCTGGGGGTAGGCATATATAAACCCCCCCCAGGGCACCCATGCCAAGGGTTCCCACCCCATTAGACCTAGCCACGTACCTAGGGCAGGAGAGAGCTAGCCTTGCCTTCTCCTTCCTCTAGCACATAGCTCAAGGAGAAACTTGTATCACTTGTGCCTTTAGTGATCATGCGGAGACCCCGCAGAGCAGGACTAGGGGTGTTATCTCCTAGGAGAGCCCCGAACCTGGGTAAAGTCCGTCGGCGTTCGTGTCTACGCCTCATCCCACTTTCGGGCACCGGGGACGTTCTACTCGCTCCCACCATGATAAGCCATCCTTTGGCATATGTCGCACCCAACCCCCGACACTCTTTTTCTCTCATTTTTTATTTTATTTTTTTATTTGGCCTTTCTCTTTTTTATTTGGCCTTTCCCTTTTTTTTATTTGGTGGGCTCTTTGGCCCCTTTTTTTTCTTTTTTATTTAAAGTCCGAAGTCTCATCCCGACTTGTGGGGGAATAATAGTCTTCATCATCCTTTCCTCACTTGGGACAATGCTCTAATAATGAAGATCATCACACTTCTATTGATTTACAACTCAAGAATTACAACTCAACACTTAGAACAAAATATGACTCCATATGAATGCCTCCAGCGGTGTACCGGGATATGCAATGAATCAAGAGTGACATGTATGAAAATTATAAGGGTGGCCTTGCCACAAATACAATGTCAACTACATGATCATGCAAAGAGCAATATGACAATGATGGAGCGTGTCATAATAAATGGAACGGTGGAAAGTTGCATGGCACTATATATCGGAATGGCTATGGAAATGCCATAATAGGTAGGTATGGTGGCTGTTTTGAGGAAGGTAAATAATGGGTGCATGGTACCGGCGAAAGTTGCGCGGCACAATAGAGGCTAGCAAAGTGGAAGGATGACTGTGCGTATATCCATGGACTCACATTAGTCATAAAGAACTCATATACTTATTGCAAAAGTCTACTTGCCCTCGAAGCAAAGTACTACTATGCATGCTCCTAGGGGAAGGGTTGGTAGTAGTTAACCATCGCGTGATCCCGACCTCCACTCATAAGGAAGACAATTAAAAGAGCACCCCATGCAACAAATTTGTCACACAACTTTTACCATACGTGCATGCTATGGGACTTGCCAACTTCAACACAAGTGTTTATCAATTTCATAATTACCCACTAGCACGACTCTAACATTACCACCTCTATATCTCAAAACAATTATCAAGCATCAAATTGATCCTAGTGTTTTATGCACTTTCTATGATAGTTTTTATTATACCCAACTTGGATGCTCATCATTCTAGGACCAAATTTATAACCATAGCAAACACCATGCTGTTCTAAAAGACTCTCAAAATAATATAAGTGAAGCATGAGAGATCAACAATTTCTTCAAAATTAAGCCACAGCCATGCTCTAAAAGATATAAGTGAAGCACTAGAGCAAAAACTATCTAGCTCAAAAGATATAAGTGAAGCGCATAGAGTATTCTAATAAATTCTAATCAAGTGGGATTCTCCCAAAAGGTGTGTACAGCAAGGATGATTTTGGAAAACTAAAAAGCAAAGACTAATATCATACAAGATGCTCCAAGCAAAACACATATCATGTGGCGAATAAAAATACAGCTCCAAGTAAAGTTACCAATGAACGAAGACGAAAGAGGGGATGCCTTCCGGGGCATCCCCAAGATTAGGCTTTTGGCTATTCTTGAATATCTTGGGGTGCCTTGGGCATCCCCAAGCTTAGGCTCTTGTCACTCCTTATTCCATAGTCCATCAAATCTTTACCCAAAACTTGAAAACTTCACAACACAAAACTCAATAGGAAATCTCAAAAGCTCCGTTAGTGAAAGAAAGAAAAACCACCACATAAGGTACTATAATGAACTCATTCTTTATTTATATTGGTGTTAAACCTACTGTATTCCAAGTTCTCTATGGTTCATATCCTTACATACTAGCCATAGATGCATCAAAATAAGCAAACAACACATGAAAAACAGAATCTGTCAAAAACAGACATTCTGTAGCAATCTGTAACTCTCGAATACTTCTGGAACTTTACAAATCCTACCAAAATAGGAAGTCCTGGGAAATTTGTCTATTGATATACATCAAAAAGAATCAACGCAAAAGCACGTTTCTGTGAATTACTAAAATTATTTTCGTGCGTGCAAAGTTTCTGTTTTTCAGCAGAATCAAATTAACTATCACCATAGGTTATCCTATAGGTTCTACTTGGCACAAAAACTAATTAAAATATTAAAAAACACATCTAAACAGAAGGTAGATGCAAAATTTATTACTAAACAAAAGCAAAAACAAAAAAAAAATTGGGTTGCCTCCCAACTAGCGCTATCGTTTAACGCCCCTTGCTAGGCATAAAAGCGAGGATAGATCTAAGTGGTGCCATCTTTGGCACTCAATTCATAAGTAGCTCGCATGATAGATTTATAAGGTAATTTAACTTTCTTTCTTGGAAAGTTCTCCATGCCTTTCCTTAATGGAAATTGGAATCTAATATTCCCTTCCTTCATATCAATATTCGCACCAATCGTTCTAAGGAAAGGTCTACCAAGAATAATAGGGCAAGAAAGATTGCAATCTATATCAAGAAGGATAAAATCTACGGGCACCAAATTTCTATTTGCATCAATGATAACATCATTGATCCTTCCCATTGGCTTTTTAATGGTGGAATCCGCAAGGTGCAATATTTAAAGTGCAATCATCAAGATCATGGAAACCTAGAATATCACATAAAGTTTTCGGAATCGTGGAAACACTAGCACCCAAATCACATAAAGCATAACACTCATGATCTTTAATTTTAATCTTTATAGTAGGTTCCCACTCATCATAAAGTTTTCTAGGTATAGAAACTTCCAAATTAAGTTTTTCATCAAAAGATTGCATCAAGGCATCAACAATATGTTTGGTAAAAGCTTTATTTTGACTATAAGCATGAGGAGAATTCACAACGGATTGCAACAAGGAAATACAATCTTCTAAAGAACAATTATCATAATTAAATTCCTTGAAATCCAAGATAGTGGGTTCAATGCTATTTAAAGTCTTGACCTCTC